>NC_048911.1:6933730-7129911 GCF_011077185.1 Oxyura jamaicensis
CCCCCCCCTCCTCCCGCAGCCCGGCTCGGCTCGGCCCGGCCCGGGCCCGGCCCCCGTTTCCCACCTGCGCTCCGCGGCTCCTGCGCGCTGCGCCCCGCTCGGCTCCGCCCGGGCTCGGCCCCGGTCCCGTAGCCCCGGCCCCCGGCCCCCGGCCCCCGGCCCCGCTCCGCCCGGCTCGGCTCGGCTCGGTTGGGCTGGGCTGGGCTGGGCGCGCAGTGCCGCTGCCGCAGGGAACAGCTGAGCCGAGCCGGGAGCCGGGGCCGGCACGGCCCCCCCGCGGCGGGCACCGGGAGGAGGCGGAGGGGTAGCGGGGAGGGGGGGGGGGGGGCGGCCCCGCCTGCCCCGCACCGGCCCCTGCCCGCCCCCAACCCCTCTCTCGAGCCCTGCCCCACGAGCCCCAAATCGGGATGGGGATGGGGAGGGGGTGCCCGAAGCCCCCCGCGCGCTGGGAGGGAGCTGGGGAGGGGGGGTGCAGGGAGAAGCCCTCCCCTCTCCCTTGTCCCGTTCCCACCCCGCAGCATCCTCCCCGCAGCGCAGAGCCCCTCCCGGTCCCCCCCTCCTTGTCCCCAAGGTGCTCGGCCCCAGCGCAGCCCGGAGACCCCAACCCCAAACCCCCCCGGGGATCACGGCTGTGGGATGGCTCCGGGGGGGTCCAGTACCCCTGTACCCCCCCGCCCCCCGGGGGCTGCGAGGGACGCTCGCAGGCTGCCTTTAGGATTTAGCAGAGCCCGGCCCCGCAGGGATGCCCTGGCCCAAGGGGATTAAGGGATTGTAGGGCTGGGGGAGCTGGGGGGGGGGGGCAGCCCTGGTTCCTGGAAAGGCAGCGAGCGCTGGACCCTACAAGGGCACTGAGCGGAGCCGGGCCCAGCATTGGCTGAGGCGGGCAGGAGGGGGCAGCTGGAGAAAAGGCAGAGAGGTGACAGCCTGGGCCCGCCTGCCAGAGGGGTGGCGGGGACAGAGGGGGCTGCAGGGGCACCCCCACACGTCTCATCCCACCACGGTCCCAGCTTGTTCCGTGCTTGGAGCTGGGGCACGGAGTGAGCCCCGTGTCCCCTGCACCTCATCCCTGGCAAGTTGGGAGAGGCCCCAGGAAGCCTTTTCCCAATGGGTGTTGGGGGAATGGGGTGGGACGGGGCACCCCAAAACCCCCCAAGCCCTACAGCAAAGGCCCCGCACCCCAGCCCCTTGTCTTGGGGCCTGGATTTGGCTCCCAGCACTGCCCCATGGCACAGGGAGCCCGCAGGGGAGCAGCTGGGGCTGGGCTCCTGGGTCCCCACACAGGTCCCCTGTGGCAGGGGAGGGCATCTACCCCTCTGGTGGGGGTCACAAACCCCAGAGCACCCCCCTCCTGTCCCCGCTCTGCTGGCGGCAGGGATTGCCCCTGGTGCCCAGTCCCAAGCAGGAGGCAGCACGCAGACGTCGTCGTCAAAATAAAACTTTATTCATTCGGTAACAAGAACATTGAATCTGCACATCAGTGCACAAGTTCACATTTAAAAACAGCTGAGCACATCGGTCACGGGTCTGGAGGGGAAGGGGACGATCCCAGCCACCACGGAAGGTCCGGGAGGGGCCGACAGCAGCGCTCCGCTCCCCTCCCCGGTTTGCGGCCCCTCGGCCGTCCCGACAAACCCCCACACGGACATCACATCTCCAGGAAGGAAAAAGAAAAGGCACCGGCACTCGCATTCGTGCCAACGGAGATGTCCGCAGGG
This sequence comes from Oxyura jamaicensis, assembly GCF_011077185.1. NCBI lineage: Eukaryota > Metazoa > Chordata > Aves > Anseriformes > Anatidae > Oxyura > Oxyura jamaicensis. The sequence goes on from NC_048911.1 coordinate 6,935,446, forward strand.
CAGCCGGGCCGGGGGGCACCGCTCACGGCACTGCCAGAAGGTGGCCGAGCCCCCGCCCAGCCCGACCCCGGCTCCCACCTCTGCCCATGCCAGCAATGGGCTTGGGGCTCCGGCCCCTCTGCGCAGAGCCAGGATGGGATTAAGGCAGGAGGCACCGGGAGCAGGGACCCGCTGCAGGTGTGGCTTCCTTGTCCCAGTGGGGCTGGCGGGGCTCCCGGGGCAAGGGCGAGCGGCACCGCTGTGCCCGCGCCGAGTCCGAGCGGTGCCGGGTGCCACCGGGCTCCCTTCCCCAGGGCCCTTCCCGGCAGGGGGACGCGGCACAAAATCCTCGCCCGGCTTCGAGCTCAGAGGAGCCCGAAGCGGCGTCACCTCCTGCCACCCGCTGGGACCGTGCCCCCAGAAGAGGGTTGAAGGGGAGAGATCTGTACAGGTGGCGACTTCTCAGCAGACCGGACGCACGCACACACACGCACACACACACACACCATCGAGTGCAACAGAACGCAGTGTAAAAACCAGTTTCACGCACACACTATCCGTTTGTGCAAGGCTCACACATTACAGTACAGCCGGAGATCGGGCGGGCAAGGGGGGAGGCAATGGCTGAGATATTGTACAGGAGTCAATGTAAACAACAAAGCGTCCTCCGAGAGGGCTTCGCGAGAGACCAGAACAGCTGCTTTGTACAAAAATGCCCTTAAAACTAAGCGTTTTTCCTAACCCCCCTCTGTCAGCGAGGCTCGTCAGCTGCCGAGCGCTCTGGGGACGCTGCTCCTTCCCTCGGGGAAGGTGCTGCTCCCCGAGGTGCTCAGCGGGGTGCAGGAAGCACTGGGTGGGGTGGCCGCAGTGACCAGGGGCGAGCCAGCGGCACGGAGAGGGGACAACTGTCCCCGGGCAGGGACCTCTGAGCCCAGGCACTTGCCAAGGACCTGGGAGCCGCGTGCGCTGCGCCTCTCCAGCCCACTCCCCTTCTGCCATGGAGTTCAGAGCCTCCAGCCCCCAAGGCCTTCATCACTCTGCAGGAGAGGGACCTGCCCTGGCTGTCCCCAGAGCCGTGCACAAGGGGACGGCACGGCACAGCACGGCTCCCCCTGGCTGGAGCACCCAGAGAGGAGCGGAGTGTTGGGAGCAAGCAGCGCTGCTGGCCTGCAAAAAGCAGGCATCATGTTAAGACACGCAAAAAGAACAGACCAAACCATCGCCTTCCTGCTCCTCACCCTGAAGGGGACAAATTACATCAGCAGCTTCTCTGGGGCACCCTGGGGCACCCAGTCCCTCTGCCCCTGGGGGCAGCAGGGTCTGCAAAGGGTGGGGGGGGAGGCGAGGGCTGAAACTGCCCTTCACCAGGTGACACGAGGCCCTTGGCCCTTCCTCACTGCCCGCCCGGCTCCAAAGCCAGCTGGAGTTGCCTGGGAGAAGCCAAATGGCTCCCGCTGTCCCAGAGAAGGAGGTGGCCTCCCAGCTCAGGGACTTGGGTGACTCGCAGCGAGTTGGCCGGGGACACCGTGCTACCTGAGCCCTGGGCCACCACGGGCTGCGCTCCAGCCCAGGCTGCGCACACCCAGGGCGCGAGCACAGTCCAGGCAAGGAAGCGGAGGGTCCCTGGGATCTAGAGGGCAGGGAGGTGGGATCCCACCCCAGGCTCACTTCACGTTGCACACTGCTAGGATCTGCCCTGCCCCTCTCCCGGGACTCGCGCTGCTTCCCAATACTCCGCTGCGCTCCGGGGCCATGCGCTCCTCTGCGGCTGGAGCCGAGCTCGTCCCAGCAGAGCCTGCGAGGCTCTGCAGCATGGGTGCTGCTTTCTAGGCACGGCCTTGTCCGCTGCTCCTCCCACCCCATGTTCTCTCCGTGCCGGGCTTTCAGCAGCTGGAGCCATTCTGCATCTTCTCACTGCTGCGCTCCTCCTGGGAGCGGGCCTGGGCCGGCGCCAAGCACCAGCTCAGACACGCCGTGCGTGCCCTGCCATAGCCCTGCCACGGGACTGCAGACAGGACCCAGAGCTCCCCTGCAGCCCTCAAGTGCCTTTTTCTCTGCTCCCGACAGCAGCCGGATAACTTGTGGATATGCACGGCTGGAAAGGAGGAGTTTGGATTTAGCCAAACTGCCGGGGAACCGTAAATAACGAGCTCAAATCCGGAGCAGGCGCTGCGCGCGCAGCGGCACGGCTCTCCGGGGAGGCGAGAACCTGCAGAATGGCTCGGAGCGGGCGTGGGGACGGCTGTCCACGTCCCGCTGGCACTGCTGAAACCCAGCTTCAGGCAGGAGGGAGAGGGGCAGAGGCGCAGTCCCCCCTCCTGCAGCAGGGTGACGGGGGTGAAGGCAGGACTGGAGGGGACGGGCCACATTTGGCAGAAGCCAGCATCGAGGCTCGCTCGTGGAACGGGAAGACGGCTTACACAGTCAAATCCACTCCGTTTCTGTGCAGATGACAACGAACAGCACTGAGCGCGAGTTAGGTGGTTTTGTTTTCCAGTTTACAGAATGCAGTCTTGCCCTTTTTAAAAAAAATAGAAACAACAACAAAAATCTATATAAATACCGTATGTACAACAATTTAGGCAAAAAAAGAGACTTCCAGAAAAGATCTTCCCTCCGGGCTGAGTGGTAGGAGTGACAGCAGAGAGGACAAAGCTTTGCATTCAGGAGGGGAATACATCATGTAACAATTTTAACAGCCTCTAGGTCGGGAAGGGAACAGAAGTGCCCGTGAGCATGGCAGGGGGAGAGGAAAACTCAGGCAGCACGAGACCAGACCAGCATTGGGGTGGAGGGGAGGCAGCAGGAGGGCAGAGGACAGATGATATGGCCATGAACTTGGAAGGCCCACAGCAGTATTCAAGTAATGGAAGGGTTCACACCCTAACGGGGCGTTTGTTTTAGAAGAACACCCTGGGCTCAGCTCTGGCTGGGGTAACAGAGGATGGGGCAGCTGGCGGAGGAGCTGTGCCCCCACAAAAGGGGGGCTGAGAGGTGCCGGGGGGCTCGGAGCCCACCCCGCGCGCTCCTCACCAGCAGAACCGAGCCTGGGGGCTGGCCGTGGAGCAGCTCCCTACGAGACCTGCCAGCACCGTGCAGTTCCAGTTCGCAGACAGAAAAGAAAGGCCGAACAAAGAGGGCTTGGCACAGCCTTCACAGTTACGTGGGCTCTCGAAGCCAGCTGCCCAGCACCATTTCGTGGCACGGGGAAAATTCAAGTCGGAAACGAGGACCTGGTTCTAAGCAACATTCCACCTTGCCGAAGCGAGCCGATAGCACTGTGCCGGATAAGGGTGTTCTTTTAAAACAAACCAACAAAAAAAAAAAGAACGTTTGAGGTTATCTGAGTTAATAAAAAATTAAACAAACCAAAAAAAACAAACAGTCCTGCAGTCAGAGTCACACACAGAAGAACCAACCCACACCTACATGCGCCAGGAACAGTCAAATGACAATATATAGATATAAAATTAACCCATAAAGTGCATGATCCTTATATTACACCTGCCCCTTGCGTGAACGCAACCACACGGGTTCTCTGTACGAAATGGCAGCCGAGGGCTCGGGATCACATCGTATTATAGAGGGGATTGGTTGTCCGCTTTTTATCATTGGTCTTTTTGAGTCTCCTCAAGGGGTGAGTTCTACCGTGCTGCTGCCGGGGGGCGACAGCCAGGCCCTGCGCTGCCGACAAGGAGTCCGGGAGCAGCGGAGGACCCTCCGAGGAGGTAGTCCACGTCGGAGCCGTGCCGGGAGCCAAGCTCTGCTGGCTGGAGCCACAGTCTTTGGCGTACTGAGCCAGCGGTCGCTCCACCGGCTTGCTCTGGGCAATGCACTCGGCTGTTCTGAGCTGCTCTACGAAATGCTGAGCAGGTTTGGGATCCCGGAGGGCGGGCGGGGAGGAGTGGCGGTGCTTCCCCCGCGGGCTCTCCGAGCCCTCTTCCAGCCTCCCCCCGCGGAAGCCTCGACCCAGGGCGACGCAGGTGAGAAGCACGGGGTTGGCGTTGGAGGAGGCTGACTGCCTCTCAGATAAGTCGTCCTTGGAGAGGTCCAGGCAGTCCAGTTTGGCCAAGGACGCGGAGCGTTTCATGTGGGAAGGCGTGGTGAGCCCCGCGTGCCGGATCCGGGCTTCTATTTCCTTTGCCCGCTGCTTGACCAGTCCGGGGTTGTTGCTGCGCTCCTCCACGCTGTGGCTGCTGGAGCTGTGGGGAAGGCTGTAGCACAGGAAGGAGATGTCCAGAAGGTCCATGTTTTTGGCAGGGTGGCCGGATAAGTCCTCGCCACTCAGCTGCCTTGAGGAGCCAGCACTGCCCTGGCACGGAGGCTGGCTGCTGTCCCTGAACGGGAGATCTGCATCTCCCTCAGCGCCACATGGCGCCACTGGCTCGTTGTCCGTGCTCGTGCTCTGCTCGGTGACGCCTTCCAGGTGAACTACACAGGGGTACGACGAGCGACTGGGGCTGTCCGAAAGCGTACTGGCCATCTGGGCAGAGGGGGAAGCAGCACTGAGGTGAAGAGAGAGCCCACCACCTTCCTCGCTGGGGCTGCCCCGGGTGGAGGTGGCTTGCTTTTGTACCGCGTGCTCTGGCAGTGACAGATTTACCAGCGTCAGAGCTCCGGGACAGATCGGTGCCTTCTCGGAGCCCAACGAAGGGTTCAAGTTTTCATCTAGCGGAGGGACGGCCGCGGCCAGCTCGCCGCCCGCGTCAGCAGCCCTGACCGTGGGAGTGTACTCGATGATTTCGATTCTTCTGGGGAGGAGGGAAGGCAGTGCTGGCTCTTCCGTGCCATCAAACGAGACCACTGTCCTGCGTTCTTGCACTGGCACGTCCTGCCCTGGGCTGGGCTCTGCGGGCAGCGGGTCCCGCGCGGGGTTGGTGCGTGGCACGGGCAGGTGCCTGCCTGCAGGCTGCTCTGCCCCCGGAGGCAGCAGCTCCTCGCTCCGTGCCCTGTCCTCCTCTGGAGCCAGCTCCAGGGGTGGCTCATCCGTCTTCCCCCGTGGCAAGAGCTCAGCAGCAGCGGAGTCGTTCCTGGAATTCTTGCGGGTCGGTAAGACGCAGACCGGGGGCGTGTGCTGGTGCTCCTGCTCCTGCCTCAAGCGCTCCTCGAACTCCAAGGTGGCTCGCCGGACGGAACCGGGGCACCACTTGGGCTCCGGGTTGGCGCTCTGCTGCTCCCCCGCAGGGCTGCTCTCCTCCACATCAGGTTTAGAGGAAGAGAGCTGCGGCGAGGGGGCAGCGTCTCGCTCAGCTTGCAGATGCTCCCTCTCCTTCTCCTGGTGTCCAGGGCAGGCTCCCTCGCTCTGCTCCACCCTTTCCGACGCCCAAACTGCCTCCACCGGCAGGTCGTGCACCGTGTTCCTCTTTGGTGTCTGGGTGGCGGAAGCCTCCTTCTGCTGGGCAGGTGCTGCTCCCTGGTTGATGGACTCGATCTCTGTGATGATTTCCTTCACAGAAATGGCGTTTTCTGAGTGGGACTTCGTGAGATGGCCTGCGCCAGGCAGCTCGGGGACCTCCTGCAAGGCACAAACAGGGGAGTTACAAACGGGGCGGCAAACTGCCTGAAGGCAACGAGGGAGCAACCCCCAACAGGCACAGAAAGCACAAGTGCTAATGTGCAAGCGCACAGTGATTACCAACGGAAGCAATATTGTCTCTGGGACTGTGCTTAACGTATTCCAGGCTGGATTTCCACCTGGGCTGAGATTTAAGAATTGTTATTTCATTGCCGTGAATTCCAAAGGGATTTTTGTTTTCTAAATAAAGTTCGGTTAAGCAAAAAAAAAAAAATCCAGATGCTGCTAAAAGCGCAGTTTTGAACTGAAAACGTGGAAGATTCAGCTCACGCAGGGGAGTGGACAAAAAAAAGAGTGGCCAAGCACTGAAACGCTCCCCGAGGAAAATGGCCAGAGAGGCTCCCCCAGCAGCACAGACGCTCCTTCTGCCAAATCGCAGGAGAGCGCGTCGGCCTCTTGTGTTTGGAAGAGCCTTATTGCCTCACATGGAGATGGAAAAGATTCAAGCAATGCAGGGTGGAATTTAAATAAGAGAGGCTCCTAGAAAAGGATGGCCCTGGACACCATCAATCCCTGTGAGAGCCCTGCAGGGTGGAAAGCAATTAGGAGAGAAAGGTACCTAAATTCAGAGGGTGCTAAATTCTGTCAGGAACATCTCCCTGCCCCAGGAGAGAAGCCAACCACAACGTGCCCAACTGCATCACCCTGGGCCCAAAGAGGCTCATTTTATTCCATCAGTGGAAGCTCTACACCTGCCCCAATTTATTGTCTCAGTGCTGGTGCTTTCCAGCCAGGGCCAAGTGCCAGCTTTGTCCCATTATTTGGTGGATTCCTCAAGTCAGACGAATAGCCGCGCAGGTTCAGGATGCTGGCTGGCCTCGCCTGTTCAGGGTTCAGCTGCACTAATGGGTCAAGTCCCACCTATCCGCTCTCCTGATGTGAAACTCAAAAATAAGTTTCTCATGAGAACAGCAGACCAGGTCAGGGCAGGGCTGACTCAGCCAGTGCCCTGCCACAGCCAGTAAGCAGATGTTTAAGGAAAAAATGCAGAAAATGGCAAGTATCTAAGCACAAAAGAGAAGGGTAAGTTACCTAGCAATCCCACCCCTGAGGGCTGCCCGGTTCACTGAAGGCTAGACCTAGAAAATCCCCTCCCAGCAGGAGAACTACCCACAGACACGTTTGAGCAGTACTTCCTAAAAAAACAAGTGAGTTATTTTAACCTTTTGTTGCTCTTCATCTGTGGAAGAGTCATCGGATGCCTGAGGGGAGTTTCCAGAGCTGTTCCTCCGAGCATCCGCACCCACGTCTGCAGCTGGGGGCACTTCCAGCGCGGGCACCCTGGAGACCCCGTTCCTTCCACTCCCTTGCTCCTCTGTCCTGGAGTGGGAGCAGGTGCGTGACCTGCTCTCCTGAGAAAGCTCCACGAATTTCTCTAAAGCGCTGAAGAAATCAATCCTGTCTGTGCTGAGGTCTGTCACTTCGGGCTGGGCGTTCTGCTGGGGACTCAGGGAATTCTGGTTTGGGGACTGGGGGAAGTCTTTTAAGCACGAAGTGAATTCTTCCATGGGAACCAAGTGCACGTTCATATCAGGTTTAAGGGCATCTTTTTCTAGGTCGTCCACCGTCAAATCCGGAAACTCCGTTATTTCCAAGGGGCGCTGGAGCTGCATTAAGGCCTCGGAAGCATGGCAGTTATCAGTGGGGACAGAATCTACGCAGCACCCTGCCGTACAGCCATTGATGTTGTTGAGGTTCAGCTTGTCCTCCATCTGCTCAGCGTGGAAGTCCCTACACGTGAACTCCAGGTGGATCCTCCTCTCCTTCACGCACGTCTCCTCGATCATGTTCGCATCCTCTGGGAGCTGCTGCTCCCTGTCCAGCTCGGCTGAGTAGATGGGAGACATGGGCTGCTGGTTGTCGTTGGTCTTGGCCTCCGAGATCTGGTCGGCCGAGCTGGTGATCTCCTTTTTGTTCAGCTCCAGCCCGGACTTGCAGATGGGCTCGTGATGGTCTGAGAGGTCGCTGTCCGAGTGCGAGCGCCACAGCTTGTTATGCCGCTGTTTGCTGTGGGAAAGAAGAGCAGAGGAAACACTGAGCTGTGTTTTCACATACCAGGGCCAGACCCACCTTGTTCTAAGAGGATGCAGCCTACATGAAAAGCCGTGACAAATACCAGAGTCATCGACCACAACTGCAGCTTAACCTAAACATTTCAGGGCCAAACCTGCTGCTGGAGAGGTTGATCCTACACCAAGCCACTTTCCAGCCCCTAAATTCCACCGCACTGTTCTGCTCCACACACACACACGTACTGCCAGCAGTATTTTATCAGTTTACTCAATCAATTGCAGCATTTAATTGGCTACAGAATCTGGTTCTTTCTCAGCCAACACAGGCTTTTCCATTTGCTAGCACGTAAGCTCTGGCCAGAAGGGACAGGGTCCCTGGTCCTGGATGGTGGCACTGAAGTCCCATTTCCTTGTGGCTCCCTCTTTGAATAACTTCAGTGGTCAACACCCAGGCCCCGGTAACCAGAAAGGGCTCTGGGCGTGTGTACGTGTGTGAGCGAGACGGGAAAACACAGAAGACATCCTCTACAGTCAACAAGCAGCCCCAAACACCACCTGCTTTTCCACAGGAAGGAAGGTCAAAAGTTCTCCAGCTCTTGGAAAGCCCCTTTAGAAAGGTCTGAGCAGTCACAGAGCTAAGCAGTGCCAGCAGGACTGCACCAGCTTCGTTATTTCCACCTGCCAAAAAAAAAAAACAGCCCATGTTCTGGGCTTACAGACAGCAAAGGAGGCAACTTCTCGCCGTGAAACCACACCAGCTGGCCACATCTGCCAGGGCTTTGCGGAGTGACCACGGCCACAGGGCTGTGCTTCCACGGCTTGCCCCTAGGAGGAGAGCAGATACCACAAAAAGTCCTCGAATCTGCAGGAGACTTGGCCAAAAGCTCCCTCGTCCCCCGCTAAGCGTGAGCAGGCGCTCCCAGACACATCCACTGGCTGCAGTAAGTTAATTAACAGAGGCTGTGGAACTAATTATAATGCAGCAATTTAGTTGTGGGTGCCCAACAGCTAAGGAAAATAATCCATCGTGGATTAAGCTTCTTAGCCCCATAAACCAGCTGCAGCCTTCACGTGTGGCACAGGGCAAACCTGGGTCCTTTCAGAGGAGAAGAGGAAGGTCAAGACGGGATGCTGCAAAGGCACTGCAGTGGGGTGCACAAGCTCCATCCCTCACGGGTTTTGGAGCAAAGCAGGACACCGGCACCAGAACCGGGCCTGTCCGTGAGGGAGGCTCCTGCTGAGGCTCCATGCAGGATGCCAAGGACTGCCTGTGTCTCTGCTTGGGTGACCTGGGGAGAACTGCTGATGTTTTCTGAGCTTCAGTGGTGCTTCAAGCCTTTCTTCACACCCTCCTCAAACCGTCCACCAGAGCAGCACCAGCTCCCCGCACGGGTCTCGTCCTGCCCGTGGCTCAGCACCTCGTGCTGGGGGGCTTCCCACCCCGCTGCTTCAGTGCTCAGCTGTGCCTGTGGTTTTGAAAGCCAAAATTGCCTCTGTACATGGACAAACTGAACGTGCTTAGCACAGCCTTGACCTGCGAATCAAAACAGATGTCAGCCACCCCTGGGGAGGTGCATCGCATCCGGTTAGCTTGTCATCTCACGCTTCCTCCAGCCTTACAACCTGCGAGAGGTGCTAAAAACAGGTCCAAGAACAGGAGCCCACGGCTCTTCCAGGAGCACACAGGCACCTCTTGACCTTCTCAGGATGGGGAGAACAGCTCATGGGCGTGCTAGCACTGGACCTGGAGCCCCCCGTGGCACCCCCAGGCTGCAGCCAGGTCTCCAGGCTCCCACATAAAACCACTGCTGCTGGGTCACGAACCAGCCCCAGGAAGCACAGCCATTCCAAAGCCCGGCACACGTGTTGTTGTGCAGGCAGGGGGTTTTCGTTTTACAGCTGGAAAACATATCCCAGTTGCTGTAAGCCCAGCACAAAACGGTAACCAGATAGTGCGAGCACATGGCTGCCCTCCCAAACCTTCCCTCTGAAATCCGAGCAGTCACATGAGCGTGAATCCGATGGTTTCTTGTTTTTTGTTTTTACCTGGCCTGGAATACCACGGGAATAAACAAGGCAGCCAGAGGGCAACGCTAAATAAGAGCCAAGAAAGGGGAGAAAAAGCAGTTAGAGCCCAGAAAGGAACCGCATAAAGGAGGGCTGTTTCTGCAGCACAGAAGCTATTCCTTGCTTCAGTGAAGCTTCCTTTACTGCAGGCTTTTTAGCCCTCCACGCACAGATGTAATGCACTGTTCTTGCATTTTTTAAAGCCTCACGAGTAACTGTGTTCATATGGGGACTTGCAGAGTAGGTCAGGAGCTGTGGTGTGCTCAAGTGGGAGGGGAGCCACACACCATGTAAACGCTGGCAGCAAGGAAGATTTACCTCCCGAGGAAAAAAATACTGAAAAAAACGGGGAAAAAAAACCATCCTTAACCAAAATGTTTGTACAGGGTGGCTTTGTACATGTGCCACCAGCTCGCAGGCTGACAGATTACCCAAAGTGATTGCAGGGCTTGAAGATGTGCTACACCGGCTGCTACCAGCCTAGGGCTCTTCGCAGGTGTTCAGAGACCTGTGAAGGTTGCACAGGATGTCGGTGTGCTTTTCCCATCTGAAAAGCTTCTTTTTTGTCCATCCAGTTCACCTCATGGAGATGTAATTTCTGCCGGCGCTATGTAGCACAGCGGGCAGGTCACCTCTAGCCCAGAGTTAAGCACTGACCTTTATTTACTGGTACCAGCAGCGGCATCACGAGGCAGCCGAGGCAGGTGTGGTATCTGTCTCAGATGGTTTCCTCAGTGCAGGGGAGCACAATTTCTTAAAATATCTATTTGACTGTGACCTATCCGAGAATCCTGCTTTTTCAGGTAGAAAGAGTCACTGCGGCAGCCAACGTTTGGGGAACGGGGAAGAGGAAGGCTGGTACGGGAAGAGGTGGAGGACAAAGATCCTGTGGGTGCACCTGAACAGGGAATAAATAAGCTGGGAAGAGCCCTCAGGTTGTTCGTCTGTGCTGAGAGGGAAAGAGGAAGAAGGGCAGAGCATACTTCAGTGATAAGAGAAACTCATGCCAGGGGTTTGATGTAAAAACCAGGAATCCAGACCTGGCCCAGCAGCAGAGATGACGAGTGCTGGAAGCAGGCGGACGGAGAAATCCTGAGCACAGAAAGAGAAGGGAGGTCTTTGCAAGCAGATAGGAAAAACCAAGGGGACAAAAGCAAGGTGAGGACAGAGATGAGAGATGGAGCCCTGGGTGCCCTGAAGATAGTACACAAGTACCTGAGCTGTTGTGAAGAACAGCAAAGGGAAGGCACGTTTCAACTGCACAAAGCAGCTGTGAAATACTTGGGTCAAAACATGCAAAGAGCCACCTCCCGTGGCAGGAGAGGCAGCTGGGGTAAGTTCTGCTTGAAATTGCTCCCCTGCAAGGCACACCAGGATCCCAACCAAAATACCGTAATCTGGTGAAACACGGAGTATCACTACCTCCTTCCAGCTGATCACGTGGAGGCATTGCTTAACACAGCTTACAAGCAGATTTCTCAGAAACTTGCAATATTTGTGTCTTTTTGCTAATCAGGTGATAGGTTCGGGATTACAACACGCTTGCCCATACCCAGGCCCAGCTCCAGACCAGCCTCAGGACTCCACGCAGGAATAAACACTGCTGTTGCAACGCACAGAACATCCTGTCCCCTCCCCTAACACCAACACTCACCAAAGGGATCTAAATAAAACCGCACCAGCTGCTGAGGAGGGGCATGTTCAACAGGGAACTGTAAGGCTGAGATGGAGACAAAGCGACTTCCCTGCCAAGTGATGTTACAAGCAACAGGGACATCGTTTATCTCTGCTGGAGCCTGCACAGCTCTGAATGCTGCACTCAGATAGCAGTTCACGGGATGCTACTCTCCAAAAATAAAAACAAAAACAAACCAACCAACAACCCTAGAAGCCAAAGAGGCTCCTAAAAGCTCTTTATTACACCCATTTTCCCAAGCTCAGCTGAGATAACCCAGGCAAACAGAGCACTATCTTCCCCTAGATAACCATGACCTTACGTAACGCAGCGATGGAAGTTTTAATTAAAATGACAGAGTCAATCATTTAAGTGTTATGACTTAAAATGAGTAAATCCGGGTCACTCCTTCCACTCACCTGGCCAGCAGGATCCCTTGGTATTCCTCCAGCTGCCGCATGAAGCTGGGGTTGGGCTTGGTGACGGTGCGCCGCTCCTTCACGTAGTCGTAGGCCCTGTCCAGGTTCCAGCCGTACTCCTTCATGGCGTAGGCGATGACCGTGGACGCCGAGCGGCTCACTCCCATCTTGCAGTGCACCAGGCACTTCGAACCATTTTTCCTGGAGCAGGAGAAAGGCAAAGGGAATCATTAAGCAGAAAACACAGCCGCTGAGAAGCTTAAGAGAATAGCAACTTATCTCCCTGAGCACTACCAAACACGTTTTCAACACTGTGGCCTCGCCTGTCGTCTCTTGGATGCGATCTGGTAATCCAATTTACAAACTGGAGCACACAAAGACACACAAAGGAAGTGAAGAACAAGATCTTAATATTCTTAACAGGCTTTGTTACAAGAGCTCTTCCAAAGCTTTTATCGCGAAGTGGACAAACATCAGCTGTCTGCTGAAGACTAATATGGCAGCCCTGCACTACTGACAACATACTGGGTTTGGCAACTGGCGAGACAAAACCAACACCGCTTTGGTGAGGTGTTAGAAACCCTGCCTAGCCCCCTCTCAGACCTCTCTCCCTATTGAGAGGGATTTTTTCTCATTGAAAGGAAAGCAAACAGAGCCTTTGAGCGCGATGAGCAGTCGCTCTGCCTGGGGGAGGCTGGTCCAGGCAGTGCCCAAAAGGGCAGCCAGCACTCGGCTCCGAGGAATTCAGAAGTGTTTCTCAGCCATGAAATCAGAGGAGGGAGGCTAGTGGGCCCTTATCTGTCCGCTCCGTGCACTGGGCAGTGCTGGCGCAGAGCAGGATGAGAAAATTTTGATTTGGCACCTAGAAATTCTCTAAGTGCCAGGTTTCTCGACTGCCAGCCACGTGAAGTTCCCACAGGACAACCTGGGAGGCCACGCTCCTGGTGACCACCAAAACCCCCAAACCCCTGACTAACAAGCAGACAGTGCAAAGAAAGGGGTATGGTAACTGGTCCAACCTGGAAGATTAACAGCTTCCATCACCTCACATGTCGAGCTGAGGCCCAATCATTCAAGCCCCAGTGGAAAATATTCTGGGCAGAAGAATACTTCTGAGGATGACAACACTTCAAAGTCAATACTGAAGGGAAAACAGTGATGTCTTTTGAAGAAACCATCTTAAATAAAACAAATCTCTGTAACTTGCTCAAGAGAGCCATACTCAAACAAGTCAGCTTTTAAAGGCTATGAGAAATTGCCAGCACCAGCTGTGGTTAAGAGAAGACAGACTGCTCTAATGGAAATAATACTTTAAAGGCAACATACGCCAATCTGCTTTCTGACCAGTTTTCCCTGAAGGAAGCTGCTGAATTAGCTGGAGGCAGCTCATATAACTGGGATGCAGTTCTTCGCAGCAAAAAGGGACTACTTCCAACATCCACTATCAGATTACTCGGTGTAACTGACAGCTCAGAGACCTATCCAGGCATTTATCCTGTAAAAGGGAAGGGTTTGCTCTACATCACAGAAGGACCTGCTTCCAGACTGTGGGCTTCACAGTACAAGCTAACAAAGCAGGGAGCAGCTTATGTTTGTGTTCGGTTTATAAGAATTTACTCCTTCCTTTTGATAAACCCTACTCGATTTATTGCCTTTCCCTTCCACCAGCACACTGCAGATCCACTGCACTCCTTAAGCAGCAGGTAAACTGTTAGATCTCTGCTACAGATCTCCTCCACCATTTGCCTGGACTGCAGCTGGCCAGAAACCACTCATTAGTCCTGCTTGTTCCTTTTACAAGCACCTGTAAGGATGACAATGTGTGGAAGGCAACTCTAAACACTTAGACTACAAAATGAATAGGCAGGCAAGGAAGAAAAGCAGTTGAGAAAGGCAGGAGGAAAATAAAAAATGGCTAGTAATACATCTTCTAAATGGGTTTGTTCTGTTCTGAAAAGACTTACTTTGCCTTGGAGATGAATTTGTAGGTGTCATTCCAGTAAGCCAAGAGATCTGTTGCTTCTTCATCGTACACCCGAATATTATGGTACTCAAATAGGCCGGGGAAGAAGTTATCTATTTCTCGAGTCACATTCAAAATATACCGCACCCTGCACGGAAACAGACAGCAGATAAGAATGCAGAGTGTGCAGAGCACAGTGAGTTCAGGGACACATCACAGCTGCCAGATAACAGCTTCGCCTTGCTTTGTGATCGGCAAAACTCAAAGCATTAGAAGCTGCAGTCTTGAACACATCTCCTTGGAAATGAGGACTTAATGCAAGGAAGCATTGGCTAACACAGACAAAAGGTTTTTCTGAGCAATTCAGAGCTTAGCCTCTGATTTAGAGCTTAGCCTCTTCATGCACAGTCTGCCAGGTTGTTCTGCTTGCCCCCTCCACCTCTCTGTTTTAAGTGCTAGAACCACCTGTGCCACAGGAGCTCCTGCACAGACTGTTCAGTTGGTGTTTGGATGCTTTCTCGAAGCCCCTTTGTGAATCTTTGCTCCTGCTGCAGCAGTAGCACAGAAGAGCACTGAGGGAGTGACATCCCTTTTCCCTAGGGGTACGAGATCATCAGCAGTCAAGTGGGACCTGCCTGACCAAGGAAACTGCAGCAGCCCCTTAGCTGAGTAAGGGGAGTCAGTTTTGAAACACTGATTCTCCATGGAGCAGAAGTAATTAATTCAGTTCTGCAGAGTGATTAGTTTTTTTGTTTGCTTTTTCTCCCCTTTGGGTTGCCATAAATAAGCCAAACCTGTCAATATTGGTTTAATTGTGCAATCCCAGTGCTGAGACCCACCTGTTCTAGAGACAGGACACTAACCTCAGGTCTGAAAGAGAGGAAAGGCTGAAAGCAGGGGAGCCCACCAGTGCTAAGCCCAGGAGCGACAGGACTTGGTTTCCTCCGGGCCCCACTCGAAGGAACAAACGCTCTTTGACACGTTTTCCTTCCTGCTGCAGCCCGGAGGTCCAGACTCCAGAACGCCTCTGTAATCGCGAGGCCTCAGTCCAGAGCACCAGGCTGGAGCAAAGGGCACAGGGCCAACTACGCTGCATCCAGCTAAGTAACTGCAGCTTTCTGCTGCTTACAGCTGCGAGATCGCTGGCTTCCTTTGTTTGCCAAGGGGATGTCAGTCAAGGTCAGGGAATGGGATTCTTTTACTTCAGGGTGCCCGTTTGAGGGACACGGATTTTGGAGGAAGTGAGAGCTTGTTCAGATCTGCAAACCCTTTAATGAGACTCAGGTTACACAGCAGGTAAAGGATAGAGTTTGTTGCATAGACAAGTGTTGAGACCAAGCTCTTGCTTTTAAGCTGATGGCCTGGAGCTACTTACCCTCTGTTCTGCAAGTCTTCCAAGTTGGAGGCATTCCATTCAGAGCCCTGCAGGGAAACACAAACACGGACACATCAGCCAGCAGGAAGGCATGGCCAGACAGCTGATGGAGGGAAGGACTGCCACCAGTGAACTTGAGGAAGCTTTCGAGCAAAGTGTCGGGGACTAGGTGTCTCTTGAGTAGAGGAGCACATGGAAGGGTGGTAACCTGGCTGATGTTCAGCCCCTTATCTCACCCCATCAACCAGACCCATCCCGAAGCAGCGGGCAGCTCTGCAAAGCAGGAGCCCAGCACCATACCCTGGCACTTCTTGCAAACCGCTGAGAAATCGACCTCAAAGATGAGACCGCTCCACCCTTTCCCTGGAGGCTGCTGACAGCTCTGCCACACAGAAGAGAGGCTGCTGGTGTTTCAAGCCATCCAGGTGCTCTTTATACATGAAACACCCATTTCGCACATCAAAGGCAGCAACGCTCGATATACACATTGCCTCCCCATACTCAAAGCCTGTGTGAGCAGAGGAACAAGCAGGTTTTACCCTGGCAAGCTAATTCTCTTCCCCGCAGCACATTCGGGGCCTCCGAGCCGCTTGCTTCCTGCCCAAACACAAAGAGCTCAGCTGAGGATAAGGCTGTTCAGACAACAGCTTCCTTCAAGAATTATGGTGTGCAGGCTGTCTGCTCCTGCATCCATTACAGAGCTCGCAGAGAAGCCCTGAGCACAGGCAGCTCGCGTTCGGAGGTAGGTACACACCCAGGGAGGGCCGCGTTACTGTTCTGGTAGCGACCGAGGACAAGTCTGGTGTCTTCTCCTGACACAATAAACAAGATGTCTTACCCTGACACAACAAACAAAATGCCGCTGGTTCTTGCTGAGCTGAACTACTTCCCAAGAGAAACCTTCATAATGAGGGCATCGCTCATGGGTTCAGCACAGATGGGACTCTGAATCTTGAGCAAGACAAAGGGGGCAAACGTTTCATGCCTTGATGGCCCAGATTCATCAGAATCTGCCTGTGGCCACGGATCAGGTCAATCCCAAAGTCCAGAGCTGCACCTGAAGGAGGACCATGGGGCTCTGTGGCTTGCTATTCAGAACCTGCCAACAGACATCATTGTGGTCCTTGGTGAACCACACTAGCCCCCAGACTTGGTTTCATGTTGTCTCCTTCTGGCCAAGAAAGGGTCATTTAATTCAGACCCAGGAAGCACCGGTTTCCACAGGTATGGAGAACAATGCTGTGGTGGGTTAAGCCTTTTCTCCTGTCCTTTGATCCACAATCAGCACCACCATCAGGTCTCCCATTTCCTGCTATGTTATTTTAGCTCTCCCTACGTAGGAACCCACAGGGCTCCTGCCTCCACCCGGTAGGAAACAGCTCTGTGCCTCCCAAAGACCTCAGTGTACAGCTCTGCCCTGCAGTACACACACTGCGGAATTAAGCTGCTGCCCAGCCCCAGCTCCTCACCACAGGGCCTGCTTGCAAACATTTCTATCCCACACGTTAGCCACAGCCCTCCTCCTTGGTGTTGCCTGAAAACCTTTATTTAATGGTCTCGTTCCCATTAAACATACTCAGAGCCAAGACTCCAAGCTCTGCTTTGGACTGAGCTGCCTGCGTTGCCTTTGACTAGCACTGTAATCCTGTAACAAGTGTCTCCTGGGAACACCTAGTCCACAAAAACACATTACACCGGAGGTACTTGAAGTTTCCTGGCTCCACCCCACCACAATTTCTTGGGAGCACTCACATTAACATACCCCATCCCTTCTGAGCCACGGCGTTAAGCTTCAGGAGGCTGGGAGAGGCCGTCTCCGTTTGGCCAGACCAGCTGGTCCAAGAGGAACGGCTTTGTTTAAAGCTGAGCCAAGCTCGCAGGCTAGGCAGCCCAACCAAACCTGCGTCCGTTCCTCCAGGGCTGGGAAATCCAGCGGAGTGCTGACTCACCAGAAGGAGGTGCGGTAATTAGACAGGCCCCAGCAGCAATGAAAGGCAACTAAGCAAGCAAAACATTAAAAGGCGAAACATTTATGTTTCCTTAAGCAACTGATCTCCAGGATTCTTGGTTAAACTCCTCTGCTCCCCCTGGATCGCATGAACTCAGAACTTTCCATGCTGTAAAAGTGTTGTTCCACCTGAATTTTACACAGCCTGTGCCAACTGCTCCCCTCCCTCTTTGCTGTAGCTGTGTCCTTCCCAAAAACTTGACGTGTGGGTACCCTGGCCAGTGCAAGTTACAAAATTAGTCTTACATCAGTGGAAACAGCTCTGAGAAGTCAAAATTGAAGACTTTTTTTTGCATTTCACCTTCTAGTGACAGGGACTACAGATGGGTTGGTATTTGGTAAAACTTAGCACAGCCAAGAAGTGCTCAACAGCCCTTGTGTTTTGTGTCTTGCTTAACAGTACGTGACCTCAGGACCACCCAACCTCTCCTTCGGAGACCCCTGAAGTTCCTCCAAAGCCCTGTTTCAACCACGACACAGTGAGAAGGGTTAGGTGTGTTCACAGTTGGAACTCTGTGGAACTTGCTGTTAGACTTACCAAAAAGACATGATCAAATATCTGAGTGGGGCTGTCCATCTGCCCGAGGATCACGATCATTTCATTGTCGATGAACTCTTTGAACTCCCGCAGGTTGCACACCATCTGCATCTCCAGCTCAGTGCGTATCTGGGTGGGGAAGAAGAACACAAGGAAACCACGTGAAATTTTCTCTTTTGGTCTTTCCTCATGGCTACAGAGCTCTCTACTTTGTGCAACAGTGCCTCCGGTGCTGCTCCCTCACCACTCACCTCTTTTGATGTGATGTTCTCCAAATCTTTCTGCATCATGATCTCCCTTAACTTGGTCTTTATTAGCCGTTCCGTGCGTTCCCGCTCAGTTGGGCTATCACAAGAGAAAAACAGAGTCACCGGGAGGGGAAATGAACAAAACTTATGGCACTTTTTAAACTGGTGTTGTTCAGCCTGGGTACCCCACAGAGTCTCAGATACTCCTGCTACTTTCCCCAAGCACATCCTCAGCCAAAAGGAATTCAGGTGACTGTAAAGCCTGGTTTACATTCCCAGTTGTATATGAAAGAGACCAACTGAACGCTCCTAATCCATTGTAGTCATCCAGAGAACCTCTGGTATTTGGTAAAATTTAAATTGGGAAGGCTGCATTATACTCTCTGGAGCAATATCTGAGCCTCTCCCTACCTTTCTTGGAAAGGTAACAGCTCCAAAGTTCCTTACATGGAGAGAAGAGGGCAGCTAAGCCTCTGTGCATTCCTCCAGCCTCTGCTGCCAGGGGCCTTATCACCAGCTGCAAAAATAGCCTGACTAACACCAGGGGAAGTTGCAACAGAGCAGCAGCACAGAGCTGCCTGACCCATCACCATCTCAGAAGGGGCCCAGCGGTAACATCTCCCACCACCTTTCTGTTCCTCTGGAAGGCTGCCAGGATGGCAACCGCACAGACACTTCTGCTTTACAAGTGCCCGAGTGCTGGGTCACAAATAAAAACCATCAAAGTTCCTGGTCCCTTTAACCTCAAGCATTATTGCAGGAAATCAATTAAGAGAATGCTGTCCAGGTGTCCCCAGGAGATGATTCAATTGCTGCCACTGGGGAAAGGGTGGGCTACCTAGAATTTATGTATTTATGAAAAGCTACAAGAAAGTATTAATCTGACACCCTGCCAAAACTTTTCAGCCGCCCTCCTCATACATTAAAAAACAATCAAGTGTGAAGCCCTGTTCACAGCTGAATAACTGCGTTAGCATTATTATTCACTCACTGAACTCCAACAAAATGAAATCTCTGAGAGCATAAATCAGCCAATGGCACCGCTACACTGGGAAAGCAGCTGGGGCTTGTGAAGTCATTTCTTCTTCTACAAACCAGGCAACTAAGCCCTCATGCTTGGCAACACATCTGGACACAGAGTACTTTGAGGTTAAATAGTATCAGTACCATCAGCAATTACTAATTGCAGAGGTTGTAACCCTTGAATATTGACAGCCTATGAATTCTGCCTTTCCAAACTGCCTACGCATCTACGTCAGCTGCTGTTTTAGACCATACATCACCAGACATCCAAGCATTTAGCTGGAGACAGCTTGGGACCTCCAGACAGCCCTGTTCTGCACTTGTAGAGCTCCTCAGAGCCAAGAAAACTGGCGTTACTCCTTGTCCTCATTCTCTAGTCTATCAGATGGATGCCTAAGAGGATGCTCCCGAGCTCAGACTCACAAGTCCTTACCTAAAGACTTCACACCAAAATGAACTGCATAAGGAACAGAGACCATGCTGTTCTACACATGTGCTGAGACATGCTTCAGTGTAAGAGCAAAGTCCAGAGAAACCTGTTCCTTCCAGACAGCACTGAGCCTGGAAACCACAGGACAAAACTAGCAAACAGGAAGGCCCAGGTAGCAGATTGCACCACACCTATCTCTAACTACAGTAACACAGCACTTACCTTGCAAAGATATGAGAGCCTAAAGCCCAAGGTAAACAAACAAAATGAAAACAGAGATGGGAGGAGATGCAAGGGAGCCCCAAGAGGGCAAAACTTCCAGCACCCGTGTTTGCCTAACCAGGGGTCCGTTTATTACCTCTAACAGGAAATCTCTCCTCGTTAGTACCTAATTAAGAGCAAAGTCTGTGGAACCAGGCCTCCTCTTCTGGAGACTGCACTGCTCTAAAGCCAAACACCTCCGCTCAGCGGAGCGGGACAGACTTACACATCTGTGAAGAGGGCGGGTGAGTCGGGCCGGTGGGACTGCACATCTTGCATAGCATTCCACTCGTTGACCGACGACTGATCGGAGTTGATGTGGCTCTCATAGTAACTGACCCACGTGAGGAAGAGGCTCCCCGGGTAGTAATTGTTGCTTCGCGCCACTTCGCAAGCCTTATGTAAACTCTGCAGAGCAGACCTAGGAAAGGGAAAAATACTTGCAGGATTATCATTTCTTCCTCAGGCTGGCACTGAGCACTAAGCAGCTGCCAAATCCAGCGTGCTGCTTGTGACCCAGTGGGTACAAAGTCCGGTGCTACACACAGCAACCCCCTGTGCTACCCGGGCAGGGGCTGTCCTGCAACGGTGTGGATCATCATGCTGCAAGAGCCTGCTGCCTTAACTGAAGTATGCCAAGACATACTCCTTTTGCCCAAATTGCAGCAAAGATGCCCAAAGCTCAGAGGGCAGAGGCACCTGTGTCACTGGCTCCAAAACCTGCTACAACTATGCATGCTGTGAGTATGATGCGCAGCATTTGTGTCCCATACAGGTGCTCTGACCGATCCTGCTGTGCCATCAGCTCCCCACGTGCAGGGCAGCGACATCCAGGAATGAGACACAGAGCTGCACACCCGAGGGTTTAGGGCTTGACTTTACCGAGATGTTTAGGTGTCTGCCCTCCCTCGCTGCATGAGGGATGTTAGAAGTTTCTTCAGCTGCTGCTGGGAAACAAATCCCTCTCTCCTATTTTTAGCTTGTTTTAAATCTTTGACTGTGATCAGAGGAATCCAGGTCAAAATCACTGGGGTGACATAGTAGCATGACACCCTGACAGGGGACGTATTTCTGCAATGCAAAGAAGCTTGAGCCAGAAATATTTTAATGGCCACTACATTCTTACATGAACCACCCTAAAAGGAAAGAAAAATGCAGGCAGCTTCTCTTTCCTTCTTCCTATCACAATGTACATGTCTCACTGGAAGCAGAGACTCCTAAAATATGTACCGCGTGTATTTCCTTATTTATGACAAATAAAATATTCCAAACGCATGCTCATATTAATAGCAAATTCCGCTTTGGAGAGATTCAAAGCAGCAGCCCTTTGCAAAGAAAATTGCCCTGTTCCCTCCTACCCCCAGCTGCGACGAAGGCGCGGCTCCAGCAATGTTATAAGCTCACTGCTGCCTACCAGCACTTGCAGACTTGCAGGCTTTTTTTTTTTTCCCTTTGGCATCAAACTTCCTTTTCCCTGTCTCTGAAGGAGACTGCTGGCTGTTGAGTAGGTCTCAGGATACCCGTAACGCAGAGCAGCACCTGCTTTTTAAGAGCCCGAGAAGCCAAAACACGTTGGAAAAAGGATCACTGGGACAGATTACAGTAAGTGCTTACCACATCGCCTGTACGGACACTGGCTTGAATATGTGAACCCTGTTATCTGTTGATACGCTGAACCCACTGGAGAGAAGAAAAAAGGCACAGTAAAAATGTGTTCCAAAAGTAGGTTTTCAGTTAACAACGGGTAGTTTATAGCACGCTAAAACAGCAAAGGACTAGCCCTATGCGCACACCGCTGAGTTCAGCTAGCTAACAGATCAAAATAGCAGGCTAAAAGCTCTAAGGTGACTTTTTTTTAAGCGTCTGTTGTTCAGGAACAAAACTAAGACAGGGGGACGGTGCTGGGCTGTGCTGATTACCTTGGCAACACAAATTCAGTGCCACAGCTGGGAGCAACAGACTGCAGCTAAAGTGATCCTGGGGCAGCTACCAAGGAAAGAAAAGTCATTCCAAGCGCCGCGCCGGACAGCCTTTGTGACCGGCACAAACAGCAGTCTGCAAGTCAGGCGTCTGCTTGGCAGAGACACATCATTCTTACTTCATGTTCAGCAGAGCGCTGCCTGCTGCAAGCGTGGTGGAGGAACTCATAATAGGATCCCTTTAAGAAGCTTTCACTACACACCCACTCACCAGCAAAAGCTCCTTTACTCCAGCTTAAACACACACACGAGCCACTGTCTCGGTGCGTGTTTATTCACAGGGGAGTCAATTATGGGTGTTCCCTGTGACAGCCGCTCTGATTTAGGGCCTTGAAGTCTGCCAACCTGGGACAGGTCAGCAGCAGGAGGCCTGCTGGACCTGCTCAGGCTCTAACATCTTTAGAGGCCTCCTCCATACCCCATACTGCACACACCAAGACCCTCTGCTATCGCCCTGGAAGGTACAAAGGACACTCACCCGTCCCCATCCAGGTGGATCAAGGTGTCACTCCACAGCGGCAGCACCAAACCCATTGTACAAGTGCTGCTGCAATGAGAGAGAGAAGGTCAGAGCATCTACGACAGCACCATGCAGTTATCCAAATCTCACAGCAATAGTTGCAGATTGTATTCATTAGGAAAAAATAAATAAAATAGATCCCACTGTTGCTTTGGGAACAAACAGAGTCAGTGCTGTTTTCTACAGGTGTCTGGCAGGGATTATCAACCAGATACACGGTACAGCAGTACTCTTACAACCAAGCTTAAAGGGTTAACATAAAGCCAAGGGAAAAGCAAACAGGATTCAGAAGCAGCAAGCTCCACACAGGTCAGAGGGGGCTCAGTCTTCGGTCAGCTCAAGGCTTTCTTTACAGATTAGTCCAGCTCAGGCTCAAGTGGTTTGGTTCTAGCTCTGATTTTGCAATCCCCAGCTTTGTTTTCTTGTTTGTCCCTCAGCCACAGGTGCTGAGAACTGGGACCAGTGTGGTGTAGTAGTAGGGTGACTCCCTCCCACGCCTACGGGCTGAGCACAGCCACCTCTTGGTGATCCTTCTCTCTTGGCTGCTTTGACCTCTTTGCCTTCATGGTCACCTGCTTTCTGCAAGGCTGAGCAAAACAACAATTTCAAAGCAGAAGTCAAGCGATGGAAAAAGGCGTGGGCAGAGGAACCCCAACACAACCTGCAGCAGGTTGTCAAACGAACAAGCTCAGTCTCCTAAAGCTGCAAAATTGGTCCATAACCGAGGCAGCATCTTGGAGAAGAGTCAGAGCCACTCTCCTCCTGTTCTCATGCTTTGCTCCAGCCGCTCTCAGATTTCCACCAGCCCTAACAGCCCCCATCGGTCCCTGCAGCTCACGAAAAGTAGGGGAAGAGGGCAAGACGTGAGGCTTCGGAGGGTCAGCAGGCACGAAGCCCTGTGAACGCGCACGCCTCGGAGCGACCGGTGCCCAGCACAAGGAGACGCTGCGGCACGCAGCTATTTCTGTTGACAACATGAGATGAGCTCATGGAAAGATGTGTTTTTAAAAGGCTTCCCAAGGTGGCCGGGGTATTTTTAGTGATACTGTTCAGCAACCGCTTATCAGAGACCATAGCAACAAGTCTATATTGAGTTATAAATACCGAGTGGGCTAGGGGAGGGAGGATCAGACTGACCATCCACAACCTAAGTAACTCTAGGAGAAAGCTGAAACAACCCCGCGATGTTATTGAAGCCCGAATGCCAGTGAGCTCTCAGCTATCAAAGGTGGCTGTGCTGGTGTATCACAGCCAACAGCAGGTTCCAGGCTCACGGCAACCTGTGCAAGGACAAGTTATTCTTACACCACCATGAGAGCATCTCTGAGCTGCAGCTGTGCACACACGCACAGGCAGGGACCCGGGAGCCAGCACAGCATCGGGCTCTTCCCCCTTTTCAGCAGGCATCCCTTGAGCCGAGCATCCCAATCAAGCCACTCGAAATTAAGCATGGTGGCTGTCATGCTCAGCAAGCTGTTCGGAAGGTCATTTCATGGCCAAATAGTTCAAAAAGGTTTTCTAGTGACCCTGCTAACTGCCTGGAAGTAATTTCTACCAACTGTGGTCACCAGCAAGATTCATTCTGTGTGTAAAATCAGAGCTAGAAAAAAAAACACCCGTATGAAAACTTCCAAAATGTTTTGCATATCTATTTTTTTTCCTTATGTAGACCAAGATTTACTTAAAATTCTTTAAAAGATCTGTGTTCCCCCATGCCCTCTCCAAAGAGTCCCCCTCTAAACTTCAAGCTGCCGGGGATGCTGCCTCGTGGCTTGCAGTCACTCCTGCAGCAAGAGCTGCTCTCAGCCACGTTCTCCAGCCCTTGGAGAGGTGAGCAGCAATTAAAATTGATGAAGCTTTTGCTACAGCGGTGACACACTAATGGCTAGGGAGAACACAAGTTGTGTCGGATGTGCCATCAGCAACCATTCCCATCGGGCCCTTTGGGCCTTGACCTTGGCAAAGCGCTGCCTGGCAGTTGATTTCTTAAGTGCTCTCCTGAACCCAGCTTCTCAAACCACAGCTTTGCTTCTCTGCATCCAAGTCCTCCCCGTGTCTCGTGTGCAGATACAAGGCTTAGAGTCCTCGCCTTTCAGAGACCACTTAGGGCTCTTGATGTACTCACACAGGCCTGAGACTTGGAGGAAATGCTGACCTGTGCTGTTTCCCTCCCATTTTCCTTTTTTTTTTTTTTTTTTAATAAAAAAACTCATTAAAAAAATAAAGGGGAATTCTGGTTCTGGAGAAGGTGTTAGTGGCACACGTACCTGTCGTTAGAGGAGAAATCCATCCCTAGGACGATGCTCTCCTCCGTGTCTTGCCTGCCGTTGGTAGACACTACCACCATGTATCGTGTGCGGTTCTGGTACGTGCTTTCCAGTCTTACAGCCTAAAGAAACGAAGGAGAGACGTGAGCAGTGCAGGCAGCAGGACACACAGCACTACCTTCCCGAGCCACTTTTTCATGCTGAGTGGCAGGCGCAGAAGCGGTGACACAGCTTGCACGGGTGCATTGGCCCGTACAGGGAACCAGAGCAGGGAGAAGTGACTTGCTCTTACACACAAAGCTCTCCTCGACAGCTGGGGTGCTCCCAGGGCCTTAACACACTTTTCTGTAGGCCTGCCCTGTCCCACCAAGGCTGTGTAGGAGCAGCAGCCTATGTGGCCCTGGTTTAGGTACCCTCACGGAGCATTACACCTCCAGCAAGGCTGTCAAACATGCTCCTCACCCTCAGAGGGCTGTGATCACAGAGCTAGAGCTTGCCTTTACCATGTGCTACCAGAGCCTCCTTCCCCCAGCTTCCCAGACAGCTGAGCAGGCAGCTAGGATCCGACTGGTATGCGGCTTCCTGCTGGCCCTCTGAATTTTTCCAGCAGCTTCCCCAGCACAAAGCAGCCCCACCACCTCCCACCTGGCAGGAAGAGGCTCCGGTGGCACTACGCCGTACTCGTGGCTGGGCGCAAATTGCTCAGAGGGTGAAGGTCACGGTGCCTCACTGCCCCTGTCACAACCACATGCACCCAGAGGATGAAGAGAGACCTAGCAGGACTGGAGAATGAGTGGATTTTCCCCCAAACCACGTAGCACTAACACCGTTCAGAAAGCAGCCGTGCAGCTAAGTCGTGAGCGTCAGACCGACAAGGAAGTTCCTGAAAGCCTGCACCAAGGCGTAACGCTCCTCCAGGAGCCAAAGGGAAGTGAGAACTGAAGGGACTCAAGCAAATTGTACAGACAGATTGCTGTTTTGCAAGGAGCCCAGGGAAGGGAGCTTTGTGAGCTTTGCCTATCCCTATCTGCAGCACACAACTTTTTACTTGCAAAACTTTTTGGACTCCTCACCCCTCGCCTATCCACCAGCCAGTAGTTCTTGGCCACGAGATATGGCCAGACCTACAGCAAAGGTTAAAACAGCACACGGCAGTCAAATCAGAGCTCACCGTTTCTCTAGGGCAGGAGACAATGCTGAGAGCAGCAGGAAAAGCTTCCCAGTGTTGCGGGGAGCAGCAGCAGCTCTGGTGCTGGGGGTGGAAGAGCAAGTGCAGGCAGGAGAAGTGTTCCCTGCGCTTCCTAGACTCATCCTATTAGTCTGAGACTAACAAAGGGTACCCAAAGGCTGATGCCAGCGTACAGATGTGCTCTGTATAGCAAGACTGTGCCCCACCCCATCTCTTTAGGATAAGTCATGCTAAAACCAGCCTTGTTTTCCTCCTTGCGCCTCGAGTCACCGGGGTTCCTTTGGGAAGACGGCGAATCGAAGCGGGCAGGCCTTCGAGGTGTGAGTTCTGCCAAAGGAGGCTGTCTCTACAACTAACCACTTGCAGCAGAACAGAAAGGGTGCTCTTCAACCTAGAAGAGCAAGCAGTCACCGAGGCCTCGGTGGTTAGAGTCAGCATCGACACCAGGATCCAAACCTCAAAGAGCAACAAAGATTTGCCTAAAGCAGGAGCAGGCAGCCAAGAGCTGCCGCGTCCAGGGCATCCACACACGAGTGCTGTTGGCTGCTCGAGGACAGTGCAGCAGCAAGAAGATTACCATAATCTACCTTACTTTGCTAAACCAATTTGGCTAGCAGTAATTAGAAGTGTGGTTTTAATGCGAGACCCTTTAGCAGGGGACTGGCCAAACAGCGACCGAAGGTCACGCAGCTCCAAGTCACCGGGGGAGGATTTTCAGAGGACCAATTAAGAGAAACAGGGCACGGCTTGTGGTGGCTCTCCAGATCCAACACTCCCATCCTTTCCTCAAAGCACAGAGCCATCAGTGGAGCAGATAATGCATTTTGCTAAATTTGCTGGAATAATAAAACAGTGAGCTTCACATTCTAAACCAGCCAAGCTCAAAAGTTACTATTAGAGGTTCAACATGCCCAGCAAATTGATGTCTAATCTCTTCATTAAGCACTCAGTCTGTATGCCTGCCCAACAGGAGTGCACCAAGTAACTAAATGGTCTGCTGCCTTTTAAATTAAGGTATTTGAAATCCCAGTCAATCCATGGAGGATGGCCTAGCTTCAGTGAACGTGATGACACGGGAAGGTTCCTTCTCAACAGCCCATCTGCGCAGAGCTTTCTCCTCAGTTTGGCGACATTTACAATCTGTTCATGATCAAGAAGTCCTCTGCATCCTTCCAGAACCAGCGATATTTTTTTTAGTTTAATGCTTACCTAAACACAAGCCAACTTCAGCTTTTGTTGTGCTCCTGTTTCATCAGAAGCGTCGACTATTTTACCGGCCCTCACGAACAGCACCTTCCAACATGTAGGTTCATACTGACCTTTCATCTTTTTGATGCTACAGCATAGCAGGCGTTTCGTACAGGATCACAGTTCTCGCTGGGACATTTGATTTGAAGGCAAAAAGAAGTGCTCGAGTCTTCTGAAGTCTTCTTATATTATTAAATGCATGGAAGTGAACAACTCCCCGCTCCGCTCAGCTCCAGGAATACTTTACATCAGTATGTACACTTTCAACTCCTTCCTACTGATCTTACACTCATACCATGCCTCTGATTCTGCTCATTTAGAGCTCCAACAGAAACAAGAGTTGTTCCAGAATGTAAGTGTAGGTTTATAGAGGATTAGATTCCTCCGCTGCCCTCTGAGCTGTGAAGCCTGCCCTCTGAGTGACAGCAGCCAACACAAGAAGAAAAGAATGCATTTCTCTCGGCACTGTTTATATTTCAAATCTCATTTGTATCTACTATTTTATGAGAGAGTCCATTGCAGCTCTGCACACCCTTCGTTCGTCAAGAATCAATTAAATTCAAGTAGACTATCGAACTTAACCTCATGCAAGATTTCAGCATTCCAAATGCAGCTCTGAACAAAAGGGTTTATGTCTCAGCCCACAAAGTCCTCATTCAGCTGTTAAGGCTAATTTGTCCCAAATCACACAATGTAGCCAGTGATATCGCCGAACAATGACTTGTTCAATGGCTTCCAATGTTCTAAACCTGGCTCCGATTTTGAAAAACACTGAGTACCCCCCATTCCCATCACTTTCACTGAAATCTTCACGACAGCGAGGTGTGCCTGACAAATTTTGGGAGTAGGTCCTTCAGTTTGCCTACAGACTGCTTACGACAAATTATTTTCTGTGGCCATTTTTAGAGTCAAAGCACTCCGTAGTAACTTGGTCTGTTTTATAACTACACTCCTAAGATCAGTCCGGCTCCAGCACAGCTCAGGAGGATTCAACAAAGTGGAGGTGCCAGAATAACACTTCTGAGGCTGGCAATCCTGCTTTGGGCACACGTTGCTAAGATGCACCAAGACAACACGGGAAAGGAACTTCAGGCAACGAAGTGATGAGAGATGCAGAGACACTGCAGTCATGCCTGACCTTGTAGAGCACTTCAACATGTCCTAGACAAATTCCTCACTGCTCTTCAGCTTCTGGAGGTCTCTAACGCAGCCTATCAATGCTATAAACGGCAGCACTTGGTTTTCATCCTATCATTATAGGATGCAACCACCCAAAAAGCAGGAAGACCGGAATCTACACGGGTACACAGCTACAAGGGAATCTTGTACGCTCCTTCCTGATAAGCCACAGCCTTTTGGGACGCAACCAGTAAGGAGAGCAGAGCGAGGAATGCAGCTGAACTAACAGGGAAAGGCAGGTAGTTGTGCTGGTCAGACCTAAGTCACCAACTCCTGCTATTTTAATAGGACACCAAGTTAACTTACCCAGCTTCTGGCAATTGTTACAGTCCTTTGAGCACAAAACTACTCAGTGCTTGGTTCAGACAAAGGCGGTCTGCTAGCCATACAATTTGTCTCCCTGAACAAGCAGGCCTTTTATAATTTAGCTGCTTTTTTCTCCTTGCGGTTGCAGAGAGGAGTCCCCAGCCCTGACGGTGAAACCACTGGCACATACACACAGCACTGCTTTCCGGAGTTACACAGGTGTATTTGTCAAGTGGAACTTAACCTTTATATTCCTAGCAGCAGATAAGCAAAAAGCCAGCCTACCAGCCTGATGTTGTCTTCTGGGCGGAGCAGTATGAACATGGCCTGCAGGTGTTGCTGGAGATCCCCTGGAAGAAAGGGAAAGGTGAACGCTCAAAAATAGCTTTAAATCACATGCAAGCTCCTGGATGTCCAGCCAGAGCAAATGTCCCCCAGGAAACCTGACACGTCACTGTGAGCGTCGCCACTTCCACCCACCCCGAGATGACAAAACTCCAGCTCTTAGTCAGCTGCCCTTTGCTCCGTGTGCTCACCTGTTCCCATCTCACCACGCTCTCTCCTGCTAAATCCTGTTATCTTTTGAACTGAAGTAAAAAAAAAAGTTTCAGTACTCTTTGTTCCTTTAGAAGGCAAAGCAAGCCAAGCAGAAATGGACCCTACCTCGCGGTTCAACATCTCATCTACCGCGTGGCTCACATCAGGAGTCTGCCATTTCTTTTCCACCAACTTATTACTCAGAGCAAAACTCTCACCTAGACAAAAGGGTCCCCCTGGAAGTGAAGTTTGGTCCCATCTTAGAGCCCACACGCTTCTGTACCAACCCCAAGAGTATTTAAGAATTACCACCTGAAAACTGAACAACTATATTTTTTCCTAGAAAACGCTTGCTACTCCTTTACTGGCGAGGCTGAGAAAAGCTGAAAAAGAAATAGCAGTCACACAGTAACTGTGAAGTCTTCTTAAAAGGCCCGAGGGGCACAGGATCCTAAAGCAGCAGACATCCAACAGACACGGGAGGTGCTTTCCATCGCTACTCCTGTGCTGACTTCTCTGCTCCACTCCCTGGCCCGCAGGGAGCCACGAGCTTTCAGCTCAGCACATCGCCCGCCGGGCATCAGCGAGCAACAGCACCTCCAGCAACGAGCTGCTTTTTTGATCGTTACCTGGAAATTTCGCCTGCCTTCCCAGGAAGGAAAGCCCAAGGCTGCCAGGTGGCACACATCGTCAAGAAGCGCCTTTCCTCTCCTGCCCTCAGCCACCCCTACGCAGCGGGGAAGGTAAGTTTAGGCAACACTGCTGGGAAGAGCACGAGTGCTGGAGCATTTGGCACAAAGTTTCAGGGACTTGCAGAAATAAGGAAAGCTCGGGCATGGGGCAGCCCCCAGAAGTGCCACGTAGGAGTAGGGAAAGAAAGAAAATGCTGCTTAAGGAGAACATTGCAATCACTTTTATCGCTGCTGCAGCCCCTCTCCTGGTGGGAGGAAGATAAGCTTGTGCGGAGTGCGCTACACAGGACGCAGCATGCACTGCTCTCCCCTTCCTTCCTCCTTTAGACACGTTTCAGCATATGGAGAATGAGTCAATGAGAGCATTTTAACTGGGGGGTGGGAAATCGAGGCAAGCAGCTGTGCTAGAAAAGCCACACACAAAGCAGCAGAGGTGACAGGCACCCGAAGCCGCTTCCTGCCCCAGGACATTGTTCTCAGTGCTGGCACAAGCTTCCCTAAACAGCGATTATTTAGGGAGACAGCTAACGTAGGAAAGGCCAGCTCATCCATCGGATGCTTCACCTCCCAGGGGTGCAGTGGCAGACAGGATTTCCCCGTGGCAGCACCAGTGCAAGAGCCCTGCTCAGTTCCACCAAGCCCCAGCTGCAGCAGGGACCAGGAGACCAGCGGGCTCGGCAGGCAGCGCTCCCTCTGCTGCAGGTGCCAGCAAGCACCCGACTTGTATCCACGTGTCTGAAGCAACGTGAAACAAAAGATGCTTCACTTTAGGTTCTGGGGAGGGAAAAACCAACAGTTTCCACCTATTGCTGCCGCTAACTCAACGTCAGGGATCAGCTTAGGAGCTGAAGTTCCCAGAGATGAATGATACTTGAAGTTTCTAAGACCCCCTTCTGCAAGGCTGAGGCACGGAGCTCCATTAACCCTCATCCTCAGCAAGTTTATTTATTCCACTCGCCCCTGTTCCCTGCTGACCACCAGCCTTGGAAGCCGCAGAGCTGGAGACCAAAGCATTCCTTCCTCTGCCAGCTTCTCTCGACGCGCAGCACTTTCAGCCCCAAACACACCAGGCATTCTGTAAGCTTGCTGGATGAAGAAAAAGCAAAGGGAAGGTTTTAGCATGCCAGAATCAGCACAAAGATACCACATCCTGCCCTGCGAAGAGCTGCCGGCTTCGCTGGCATTCCTGGCACGACTGCTGCTTCCTATCACATTGTCCAGCAGCAAGCAGATGCTTTTGTTTCCTCCGAGCTGGCAGGCTAGGTGCAAAGCATTAGTGCTCAGATGGGATCTTAAAACCAATTTATAGTATTCCAGAGATGGCAAAAGCCCCAGGGAATTTGCATCCTTTTCTGGCCTTCTCCAGCACCCTCAGAGCATGAAAGCAAGCCCCCAGCCCCCAGGATCCGGGTGGCACAGCACGCGGGACCACCCGGGGAGAGGGGCGGACAGCTGGTACCTTATCTGGTCCGTCTGCCAGCGAGTGATTTCCATTTCTGAAGGTGATACAATTAAAGAAATGGGTGTGAGCATTAATTATTTCCTGTTACGCATTTATTCTTCATGCTGGCTTCTAGCACCCCGATGAATTAGGGAGGGAGGTCTGGGAGGTCAGGGAGCCTTCCCAGAACACACTCAGTGGCCACTTGAAGCACAACTGCATCCAAAGGCACAATGTCGTACGGGGAAGTTACGCCCGCTCCCCAGCCCCCTTCTGACTGTGCGTGCCAGAGATAAGCCACGACACACGCGGGATGGAAGCAGAGCACAGATCATCCGAGGCCGAGAAAGGAGGCTGCTTCCTGTGCTGCACACCGAGCTCACCGCCAGCGGCCGGTTCCCCTCCCTGAACCACCCCCTCTCTACGCCGCTGGTTTAATCTCGGTGGCACAGATGTTTTGCTCAGGAAGGAGGCACACGGATCCCTCGGTGCCTTGGTGTGCTGGCGCATACTGCACGCCAGGAAGGTCCACAGAAGAGATGAATGGGGCGCGCTCATTCAAAGGACAGTTTGCAGTGAAATCCCCGAGTGCCTCATAAAAATGCCACAGCATTAACATCACTCAACAAGCAGGGAAGCTGAGGAAAGGACGAGTACTGATGCCTTGTAACACTCACCCCCTAAGTGAAGTCTTCTAAGAACACAAATCCCATCTCTTAGGCAAGCCAGCCTCTTAAACACAGAGCACCTTGCTGTAAGCAGTTACCACACACTGGATTTGCTTTCTTGGTAGCCCAGCTCCCCAAATCTCTGTGCTGATCAGCCAAGCACCACGATTTTCCACCAAGCTCTCCAGACCTCATGCAGGTCAACTGTACGAAGTAGAACGTGAGCAGCAAGAGGGACCCAAAGCTGTCTGCGATGCCTCACATGGGCTCAGGAGGAAACCCGTCCAACTTTTGGCTGGGCTCCTCTGCAAGGCAAAGCCACTTCAGCCCCAATCAGAAGGGCAGCTTTAAATTAACTTCACAACAATTTATTTTCTTTTGAAAATCAGCAATTAATGCATCTCAGTCAAAGCAATCTGGGTGCTGCTTATGCTGTGTATCACGTGTAGATGTGTGTAATTAACTGCCTTTTGACTTAAGCTCTTTCTATAAAGACATCAGTAAACAGATTTTGAGGTGGATCAGCCACCAGCCCGGTAACTGCCGGATGGAGAGCTGGGTGACATTCTGATGGTATCAGAGCACAAAGAAACCTGCACCTGGAACCAAACCAAATCCCTTTTGGTGGTCGCTTTTCGGCAAAGAAAACCAGCTCCAGCCTCTCTGCTTCTGACTCTGCTCCATACGCAAAAGCCCGAAGGTCTCCACGTTGTTTTTTTCCAGCTGACTGTTTAATGGCAGGGAAAACCCCACACTATCTGATCCCTGTAACACACCGTCAGTGAATAAGCACCGCACACACAGCGATAAACAACCTACCCCGTTTGCGTTTCATTATTCAGACTGACTTTCCAAACAAAGAGTCCAAGCAAAAAAACAGATCTAACGTTCAGGTGATAAAGGGGGCGGAATTCCACCTGCCTCCGCATTATTCACGCTGCTGATTCGTCCGCGAAGTCACTCCGATGTTGCTCAGACGTTTCCTCACCACCACGCAGAGGTGAGCAGCCTCCCTTTCCTCCACCATAAATTACTTTCAGATCAGGAATGGCAATTACTCACCTCGTATCTAACCCCAAGTTTTCCAGCAGGAAACGCAGGAGACTGAGTCCAGTCCTCCCTCACACAGAAGGTACAGCAGGACCTTTTTGGGGGGTGGCAGTTCTTAACCATGCCATGATTGCTGCCCCAAAGTCACTCCTCTGTTTGATTTTGCTGGATTGGCAAGAGTACTGAAACTTTTTTTCCTACCAGTACAAAATCTCACAGCCCCGAGGCTGGAAGGTCTGGCTTTAAGGCACACCTGGTGCAAAACAGCAGCGTGTGCCATCTGCTGAGAAGGAACTTGAGAAAGGTGGACCGGGAAAGAGGAGAGCAGAG
The DNA here is from genome assembly GCF_011077185.1 of Oxyura jamaicensis. Lineage (NCBI taxonomy): Eukaryota > Metazoa > Chordata > Aves > Anseriformes > Anatidae > Oxyura > Oxyura jamaicensis. The sequence continues at coordinate 6,968,425 of NC_048911.1, forward strand.
GAGCCTCAGCTCTCAGCTGCACCTACCTGCATGCTTGTTGCGCCTGTGGCTGATCCTGGGAGTGGAGGAGCCGTTCCCTCGGGGCAGGAAGAGCGCCGCTCCTTTCACCGTGAGGAAGCTCTCGCTGATGCTGCAAGGGAAGAGGCAGAAACAGTGAGCAAGGGAATCACTTTATTGTCCTTAGAAGGAGAAAAGCAGCAGAACAAGAGGGGTTCGACTCACGGAACGAATGTTCCGTACTTTTGCATGAAACAGATTTAGTTCAAATTATTTTGTTGGCAGAGAACTTCCACCCCCCCCCAAGTACTGCAAACATCACAGAGAAACCTCGAAAAGCAGAACACGTGTCTGGTGCTGTTCTGCCCACAGAGGTGGAACCTGAGCAGGCAGAGGGGATTAACCTATGGCTGTATTTTCAACTTGAAAGCCAAGATGAGAGATCCACATTTCTAAATGGTGATTAATACGGCAAGCCCACGCATTGCTGCGATTATGGATCCTGTTAACCCCATGCTTTGTGGTTCAGGCACAGCTGATGCCCTGTAGAAACAAACGTCTTCCTCCAGCAATTAGCCAAAAGAAAATGAGTGCATGCAACAGATTAAGAAGCGGTGAAAATACTACGAGTTGTGTGATATTTTACTCAAAGACCGACAAATTAAAAGCAGAAGTGTAATGCTGTTCAATTCAGACATCACTTGCTGCCCTGATTTTGCCCTTTATGAAGTCAAGTGAGGAGAGAGGTCTGTGGGAAGGGGCAATATCAGAGTCCTCAGGCTCTGTGGTACAGCTGAGAGTTGGAGCACATCTTCCAGTAACTATACGATGCTGCGGCACACGGAAAAAGCAGAGCCCTCTACAGATGTTGCAATTAAGCCATCCTGTTGCACAGTGCAGGGTTCCTGCTTTTCTCAGAAGTGATGAGATAGTCGTACACGCTTTGAAGAAAGCCAAAAACAATCCTACAGTCAACAGGATGGTTGATGAGTATGATAAGACAGGATGGGAGAGTCCCTGGCATCATGCACCGCAGCAGCTCCTTGCCCTCAAAAAGCAGTCGGTGTGTCCTTGTCCACCAAAGAAGAGACTAGGAACGTCTCAGATCCTTTCTCCGCTTAAGCAAATAACAGAAATGATTATTTCTTCCCTTCCCTTAAGAGCCAAGGGCCAGGAAATAACAATAGGGCAAAAAGCCCCGCCGTATATTTGAAGAACCTCTGCGTACAGACAGCGGGCGAGCGCTGCGCCAGGTCACCGCCTGCACGGCCGCGTCCCTGCGGCTGCTGCCCCAGGGACAATTTTGGTGGCTCCTCGGGGCAGGTCGGTGCCTAAGCACCGAAGACAAGAGCATCACAGGGAAATCAAGAGCAACCCAGATCCAGGAGCCAGCATGGCACGAGCTGGCTTCCTGCTTTGGGGCTGACTGCTGTAACCCCAGGCTTTGCCTGCTGGGTTCTTGCACCGGGGCGTTACAAACCCCGTGTTGCAGCTGGATTTCCCCGTAACCTCACGCACACGTCTGGGCACCTCTCCGTTTTCCTGGTGGGGATATCAAACAATTAAATTCCCGGAGGGGGATCCAGCAAGGCAGACGCACACACGCAGGAAGCCCCTTTCTGAACCCGCAGCACACCCCGATGTTTGGACTGCACCGTGGGCCATCCCCTCGGCACCCTCCTTGCCGACAAGGTTTCTCCCAGGACTATTTTCTAGAATTATAGCAGATGTCAAAACACGCACTGGATGTTTCAGCAAGACAGAATTCTAAACAGGAAGAAAAATCTCTCTTCGCAAATTAGAATTGATCAGAGATCCTTATCTGTGCCAAAGAAGAAGTAGAAATAATTGGGCACAGTGCTCAGCCGCTTCCCCAGACCCTTCTCAGGTCAGGAATTTTGCCTGAGCCTTCCTCGCTCCTGCTGACGCACAGATCCTCTGAAAGCCCTCAGGATGCAGTTTCTCAAAGCCTGGGTACTAGAGAAACACGGAGCGATCCTAAAGCCGCTTGCTTTACAGAGAAATCTCTCCCTCCTTTAGCTCTGACACTTCGATTCGGCAGCGCCCCGATGTCCTCCAGAAGCACCTTCTGCTTTCCGACGAGCACCCACAGGCAGCAGCGGGGTGGGAAGGCGCACAGAGCTTCTTCAGGAGGCCAGGACGCAGACTCAGAAGACTTCTCACCTTTCCTTCCTCCCTTTACAACCTCACCACAGAGGCGAATGCAAGTCAAGGAGGAGAAGGAAGCCGGCAGTCACAGCCCGTTCCCACACAGTTCATTTTATCAGCCAAGCCAACAAGCAGCATTAGCAGCCCGTAGGCTGAGGTTTCGCCCCCAAGGAGGAATTAACCACGACTTTTAGTGGGTAGCAGCGTGTAGGTAGGGAGCTGCAGGGTAGGACTCTTCTCATCCCCATCACACAGGCCAGCTGACCCCGGGGCTGACCGAGGGGCAGCAGCCCGAGCTGGGAACGGGACGCACAGTGCCGAGGTCCGTGCTGAAGCAGGCAGGAGCTGGCTCTTCCCTAAGGCAGGGGGCACGGCATCGCCTGCTGTGTGCCCACTCACCCACGAGGGACAAAGCCCCAGCTCCTCAAGCACCAGCCCCAGCCCAGGGCAGTTGACACAACTGGGATCCGAGGGCCCTTCTTCGTCACAGCACCGGGCGAGCGCATCACCACCTCCAGCATCCCCGCCTCGAGCAGCGCCCAACTCCTTCGGCTCACCTGTGCGTTGGTTTTCATCCTCCCTCTCTCCCTTGCCTGCTTTTTAAAGCACTTTGTTTTAATTATTGCCCCAACAACTGTATTTGTGACTTATGCAGAGGAGGGCGATGCTTGCCTTCCTGTTTAAGCCCTGCTGAGCAATGCACAGGGCAGATCTCAGGACTGGGAAAAGCAAAGCAGCACCCGCCACCAACAGAAAACCCCACGACAACAAGCGGGAGATGGAAAAGGCAAGAAGAAGCCTCAGGACCGCTCTGTGCTGCCGTTTGTATTACCAGGGGCAGCTGGCAGCACGCACGGCCACGGCTGGGCCTCTGACATTCAAAAGAGAAACGAGCCCAGCGCGGAGCAAAACAAGGCCACGACTTCCCGAAAAGGGCTCTGCGGTGTTGTCAACAGAGGTGACAGTGCCGAGGGCAAGGAGAGAAAGGGGAAGTGGTTCTCCAGCCGGGCAGCCCTTGCCACTCAGCACTTCTGCAACTTCAGAACCGGCCCGAGGAAGAAAACAAACAGAGCGTGGGAACCCTCTCCATCCCCAGCCTGACGCACGCTGCCTTTTTAGCAACATCTGCATCTGTGACTTTTTTTTTCCCCTTGAAGGGCTGTCTGCAGGCATTTCCTCTGCTCCAAGGTGGGGCTCCCTGGAGAGAGCTCGGCTGCGACTGCACAGCCACAGGGAGGGCTGCAATGCCTGCGGGAGCTCGTCTGTGCTGACCTCCCAACCGAGCCCGTCTCACCTTAGCCAAGCCATCTTCTCCCTTGCTTTGGTCTCCAAACGGGGCGACTGCTGGGGCTGAGAGCCAGGACAAGGTACTGCCTGCCAGGAGATACCCAAAGGTTGATGGGTGCGAGCCTCAACTCTAACGGCATCACAGCCAAAGGCATTCCCTTTGCTTGCTCCAGGTGAGGAGAGCTTATGGAGCCTTGCAAGGGAGAGCACTGATGATTCTGGCTGTGTCTGCAAGCGCAGAGCAGCCACGTGAGCTGCACAACCCAAGCAGCCCCCAGGCAGTATCACAGAGGGGATCTCAGCAGCCCCAGGTCACCCAACGCAGCTGCAGGGAGTTTTGACACCCACTCAGCACCCCGCCGAGCTAACAGCCTGCAAGTCGAGGCCACTGCTGGAAAAAAAAACCCCACTGCTCACGTGTCATTGGTGTTCCTTTGCCACCAGGTGTGTCTGAATGAACCCCAGAAAGCCTTCTGCAGCCTCCAGAGTGGGAGCAGCCGGGGCAGCCTGGGCACATCGGCAGAGCCCCTGCCTCCGACAGGACAGCACGTTCACCTCTCCTGCTTCAGGCCACCACAGCAGCCAGAGCTCAAGTCCTTAGGGGAAAGCAGGTGTCCTCCTGGTTCCCTTGCTCTGACCAAGCTGCAGGGCATCCCCCTTTGAAGCCCCACACGTTACGTGGGACAGGAACGTAGAACGGGGGCATCCCTTGGAGATGGCACCAAAGACAGGGGCTCTGGGCTGAGAAACTCCCCCCAACCAGGCAGGGCAGCAGCGACAGCGGCCATCTGCAGCTGAACTTTGTGGCCCCTGCAGCTGCAAGGGGTCCTCTGCACCGTGGCACCCCCTGACCACAGCCACCCACAGCATCCCTCTGGTCCCAGCAGCCAGTCGGCCCCTGGACACCGACCAGATGTGCTCCCTTGCAGGCAGGGAAGCAGGCCGGGTTGTAAGGCAGACTCTAGATGAAGTTCCCAGAGTTGTTTTATCATTCACCAGCTGCTGCAGATGTCAAAGCCTGCGTGAGTTCCCCGGTAGCCTCAAGTCCTCAGCTGTGCTCCAGGGGATCCACCCAGAGGGCAAGAAAAGTCCCCCAGAGCAAGAGAAAAACGAGTTGTGCAAGCAGGGCTCTGACGTGCTGCGGAATGCAGGGCAGAAGAGCGGCACAAATCACTTTTCCTGCAGCAACACAGAGCTCACGCACCAGAAATGGGCGGCTAGCGCAGCTGGGATGCTTACTGCGAGATCTTGATGCGTTATCTCCAGAAAAGCACCCCTCTGCTTGACACGTGCTGATCTTTTCTCCCCCCCCAGAATTATCTCGGTGCTCACCGATCACACCACGCCGCCTCTGCCACCTGCGGCTGGAAGCGGAGCTTTCTCACGCAGCACCTTTCTTTTCCAACCACGACGGCAGCCGGCACACCCCGGCAGCTGGCTAACACCCAGGGCGCACACAAGCTCTCCCACCACATCTAACCACATTTAGCTCCCAAACTTTTCCCCAGACCTCTCCGCACTCTTGGTGGCACCGTTCCCAGCTGCCATGGCCCTGCCCATGAGCCCCAGGAGGACCCCACCACCCCCAGGAGGACCCTGCACCGCCCAGGTCCGGGGGCAGCCGTATTTAGGCCAAGCACCCTCAGCACTTTGGGGATGGAGAGCCTGCCTCGCTGCCACCCTGGGAAGGGGACAGCCCGAGGAGCAAGCAGCAGATCAAGCAGGGCAGCACCCTGTGCTCCCAAACCACATCCCTGGTGTCCGCATCCCCAGCAGGCACAAAGTCATCCCTCGCTGGCCATGAGCAGCCCCAGCTCAGGCTCGAGGATTAGGACGTGGCTCCGAGGGGTCGCTGCTGCTCTGGGCAGCTTCAGAGAGGGTCTGGCCCCACGAGCACCGGTCCTGGGGGCTCCTGGAGGAGCTTGGCTCCGTGACCACCCAGAATGGAGGAGCTGTGCTGGGGGATTGACCTGGCTCTGGTCACAGCCTTGCTGCCCACACGTTAATGGACCCCTGCAAGCAGAGCACCAAAACAAGGATGGCTCTGTCTGCACGCACAGAAATCAATGCCTAATAATAACCCTTTCCTCTGTGCTAAAAAGAAGCAGATGCTTGATTACCCAAAAGCATCACAAATCTTCAAGAGGCTGTTGGACCACGCTCGTATAATACAAGGAAGTTATTTGTTCGGTATTTTAACTTCTGCAGCACTCAGCACTTTCAATTTTCTCTCGTTCTCCTTGCATCCTCCCCGTACTTGACAGCTAAACGACAGCTTGCAGCAGGAAGAACAAAACCAGCTCGGAGCTGGCTGCCCCTTTTGGCTGGCACAGAGGGCGGTGAGCAGCTCCAGAGGGACGGGAACCTGGCGGGTGGCTGCTCAGTGGGTGCTGATGGGAACCGCAAGGCGCTCGGAGCTCTGCCTGCTGTGCTGATGCCGCCCATAACCAGGCCGATGATCTGCTCTCCCACCTAGCTGGTGGACCAATTTGCAAACACATCAGTGACTTTGTCTTAGGGAATCGCACAGCCACAATTAAGGGGGAACAAAGTTTAACAGGGCTGTAAACATCAGCCTGAAGTTCGGGCTGGTTAGCAGTGAGTAAACATCACAGCCAGGCTCAGGAACAATTTGAAGTTTAAATAGTTTCATGCATCCTGTGTCTTTTCTTCAAAGCAATTCTAAGTGGAGGGAGAATCCTTAACATAAGCAAGGCCAACACAAACTTCTGATTCATTTTGAAGCTGCAAATCGAAGAGGAAACACAGCATCACTTCGGGCTACCTTAGGGCAGCCCTGCGGAGCAGGGCAGCCCAGCCTTTGGGGAACGCGCCCCGGCAGAAGAGAAGGCAAGCGGTGCAGAAGAGCAGTGCAGTGTTCTGCTGGCGTAAGTGACAATCCGGAGACAGCAGGAAAAGCTCTCCGAATTCGACCCTGAGATATAATTATGACGCATTTCAACATGCAGACTCAGCGCTGCTTTCCAGTCCAACTCTTCCCCGCGCGGATGCGGCGAGTTCTTCCTGGAGACGATACCCCCTGTGACTCCGCTTTTCTTTTGGCTCTCTGAATAGGGATCGGCTTACCAGGAGGCCTTTATTCCTGAAATAATTTCCATTAATCACTCACCGTCCACCACTTTAAACAGAAGCTGACAGACGGGGGGATGTCCAACAGCACCGCTGCATCTCCGAGCCTAAAGAACGGCTGAAACGAAGGGCGGGACGAGAAGGGAAAGGAGCTGGAACGCTCCTACAGAGCGGAGAAGTGAACTTCTTCAAACCATCCAACGGCACTGCAAGGTGTTTATATAGACCCTTGCAAATTTGAAATAACAGCAGGGAAGCAGCGGCACTTGAACCATGCACGCTTCGTGCTACCTGCCCACAGAACAGGGAAGAAAAGGCAACGCACCGGCACGCGTCGCTCTGAGGCACGGCCCTGCAGCAGTTTTGCATTTGAGATTCCTCGGCGCAGCTGCAAATTAACTTACTCTTTTAATATCTTCCTGTGACTTGCAGCTAAAGGAGATGTCAGCACTCCTCTTTTCAATGGGTTTTAAGGCGTTTTTAACTCCACGCGAGAACCCTGCGAAGTTTAGCTGACTCGGTCTCGGGCTGGAAACCCATTAAATAAAGTTTTATTTTACAAGAGCTTGAACTCAAAGCGCAGAGATTCCAGATGTGTTTATCCCTGCAAAATCAGGTGCTAAATTTCATCAGAATTAGCACTTTCAGCAGTTTGGCAGCCAATTTTCAGTAGTTCTTAACACGGGTCCTCATATTTCCTAATAGCACGTGAACCTGTTTAAGAACCACACGTGGAAGCAGCGAGATCAATGCAACACCGAGCGCGGACCCGGAGAAGTCTCTACGAACAGAGTGTACTTTAGGGAAAAGGCTCTTAAACAGCTCTTCAAAAGCCTCTGAGATAGATATTTGCTTAATTTCAGGCGTGAGCGAATCCCACAAAGCAGTTCATGATGTGCTTCAAGGACCTGAGGACACAGCAGGACCACTGCTGTTGTGCCGGGGTTTTGCACCGGTGAGAGCCTGCCCCATCTCCCTGCCTGCCCTGCTCGCTGCCAGAGGGACCCGCTCTCGAAAACCTCTCGAAAACACCCACCTCTGGGCCTGTCCAGCAGCCCCAGCGTTCGGAGGCAGGGCTCAGCAACCCGCAGCTCCCTGCGCACGCCGAACATATCATGGCCCGGCTCGCAGCTGGATGTTTCTCCTGCACTCAGCACGTCCACGTTCCTCAGTTTGCTCTCCTGCAACTTTCTCGCCGTGCTAAAACAACAGGGGGCTAGGGATGGTGCCGACAAATTATTTGTTTTTATTTAGACTAACCGGCTTTCCGTCCTTGCGACACACGGAGGAATGCAGCTGTGCCGCCTTCCGCTTGGGTTTGGATTTCTCCTCCTCCTTTTCAAAGCAAATAAAGGGAAAACCACCAATAAACTATCATCATCATCATCCCGGCCAGTGACGAACTCTCCGCACGCCGCCACACAATGAGCTTTAAAAAAAAATAAAATGAAAGGGTGTGGGCACAACTCTGAGCTCATTTTAATCCAGCATCGAGTTAAAGAAAGCATGACGCTACCAGACCAAGCTTTAGAGGACAAAGGTGAAAATAATGATAACTTCTCTTATCTGTAGCTGTGTGCAACCGAAGGTTCCCCCTAAATTATGGCCTGACAGAGTTGGTTATCGTTGGGTAATCAAAATAACACCGCTGCAGTCCCAGCTGCCACTGGGAGCCTCTCACCAGCCTCGGGACATCAGCAACACGCCCCGGGACATCAGGAAAGCCGGCCGGCGTCTCGGCGAGCTGAACGTGCCCAAGCAAAGACAATGCTGGCCACAAAGCGACCTGCTGGGCGGCCTGAGGGCTGAGGCTGTGCGGAAACCAGAGGCTTGGATGAGCAAATCCGTCCTCTTCATGCTGGAGAAGGAGGTGCAAGGAGATCGGAGACACAGCGGAGTCAGACATGGCAAGGTGGCGATTTCTAAATACAGGAGGCAAATGTGGAGCAGATGACGGCTCCTAAGCTGCCTGCAGGCTGGTGTCAGGGCACTTCATTCCAAGCTCAGCTCGCCCAAATTAATCCCAAACTCACCCAGGTTAATCCCAAGCTCAGCTCGCTCCTGCACTCCTCTGTAGGGCTGGGTCCCTGCCCACCTGCAGAGCCAGGGCGCTTCGGGGCAGCACTGGACCGAGCTACCCCGGTTCATCTCTGGGACTGCACAGAGCCAGAATGCAGCTGTGACAAAGCTGCACCTCTCTGGGGAGAAGCCTGGAGTTCCCCCGTGTAAACCCAACGCAGGAGTCACGGAGACCCCAGACCCGAGGAAGCACACGCTGGGGGACGACACGGACCTCATTAAGCCATTGTGGGAAGTGCGCGAGCGAGCTAAGGGCTTCACTGCGAAGTGACAAAGATCATTTGTTTGCAGAAGGGGCTAAATCACTTCTGGTTCAGCAGCCCGTGGGTTTAGCCTACTTGTAACAAAGGCGTTTTGAGAAAAAGCACACTTCTTAAAAGGCTTATTACAAATACACCGAGAGACTCCAAAGGGCTGAGCACAACGCTGAGGAGGGCCAGATAAGTATGGGCTAAACAAAAAAATGCACTGAACGAGGAGCCTGTGGCCTTAATACCCCTAAAAATGCCCAAATGGGACAAGCTGCCATCTCCAAGAGGGGCTGACCCTACCCTCACAGGCTGGACTGCTCCAGTCCCCTCAGCCCCAGCCAACACCGGGGTACGGACGAGGTCTGTATTCGCCCCTGCAGGCTTGTCTCCTCCCCAGCTGCGATGGCTCGGTGTCCTTGAACCAGAAGGCTTCTCCCTGTCACAAAGCACTTGGATAATCCCCCACAGCAGTCACAAGCGGCTGCAGAGCCACCACTCCCGGTCTCCAGTTACTTCCAAGCTGCTAAATTAAAGCCACGGCCTGCAGGCGTAGGCAAAGCGGAGGGCTGACCGCTGAACACATCCCCAAAAGCACGGCCGTGCAGGAGTAAGGACAGCGGGGAATTTCACCCCCTGCATTTGGGGACTTAGGAGCCTTCAGCTAGCTGCTCCGCGCCGCCGCGGCTGGAAACTCAAGCTGCAGAGTCGCTCTGGACACACCGCATGCATTACACTGGAGAAAAAATATTTGCTGAACTCGTTTTAGGCCCATACGGGCTGATAATTTCGATGCTGTTTGCCAGACCGATGCAGAGGAGACGGCAGCTCTCCGCAGCCGGTGACAGAGCGGGATGCGGGGTTTTAAACTCCCTCTGACCCTGCAAGCACTGGTCGGGAGCAACATTTCAAGAAAGTTTGCCTGAAGTTGTTTAAAAAACAAGGAAGCAATATTTTAGCCAGGGGCTCTCTGATAAAGGTACAAGGAAGTAGAGTCCTGTGGAAAAATCCCAGGCAGCCTATTAACCGGCCCCAAAAGGTCCTTTTCTGCTGATAATGTCGCCCCGGGTCCTTCTGCTTCGTAATCCTTCAAAAAATCCCAAGCATTTCCAGAGACAAGGAGCATCTGCAGAAGTTCTGGGACGATGGGGAGTCCGTCTCAGAGGCAACCTCTGCCCCTCGCAGCCTGTTCAGCAGGAGCTGGGCGGCCCTGTGGTGGCTTCCCCAATAAAATATCCCGCTCCAGAGCTGCTGGGTGGCGTGGGGAACCCTCCTGTGCTGCTGAAGTTCTGCTTTTACGTCCCATAACCTCTCCCATCCCTCAACCTCCTCCCATCCCTCTCCCTGCCCCCTACCAGGAAGGCTCAGCGAGACAAATGCCCGTAGCTTCCAGGGGAATAAAAGGAAAAGCCAAACAGGAAAAGTAGTTATGAACAATAGGGCCCTGCCTGGGTTAATGATCAGCCCGGAGCAGGCAGCACGCTTCTTGTACCCAATTACCGCAGCTTATTTGCATGGCTTTTAGTAATCAGCGGGTAGTAAGGGACCTTTTACACGTCATATTTGTTATCGGGGTGACACTAAGGAAGATGAGAGAAGGCTGGCAGCCTCGCAGGGCAGCGGGAAGCCCAGCACGAGGTGCTGTGCCCGGGGGGCAAGGGGCCAGGCTGGATCCCCAGGGGCTGCCCGAACACTCCCCCGTGTCCCCGCTGGGCTTGGGGCCGTCCTCTGGAGCCGCACAAACCGGCTTTCCGAGCATCATCTCTTCAATCCTAAAATATCGCCGATTCTCAGCACAACGCTAAAGTACTTCGGAAGGTACCGAGGCGATTAAAGATTTCCAATAGCACGCCGCTCCGAGGACGGCAGCCTAATTGCTGAGCCATCAGGGGTTTTGGCAGCAGGAACGTCGCGAGCAGAGAAAAAAGTAAGGCTTCCCGTGCAGCGATAAATAAATAAAGAGCTCTCCAAACAGCAGCACCGGCAGCCACGCACTCAGCAAGGATCCTGGCGGGGCACGCGGCACAGCTTCAAGCGAGCTGCCCTCGGGACTTCACAGCACCGAGGCACGGCCGCAGGGCTTTGAAGGTGAACGGCAGGGTGGAGAAGGACGAGGGCCCGGGCAGAAGGACACGGCACGGTGAGGTGGCGGCGACACAACGGGTCCGTATCACCTGGTGATGCAGCCCGCAATCACCTGCAGCTTCCTCTTACGGCGTCACACCACTTCTTCACGCCCCAGCGAAGGGCTGCTGCTTATGGAAAGAGTGATTCTGGGGGACAGCAAGCCTGCAGGAACGTTTCGTGGCTACCTTTAACCCTCTGCTGAAAAGCATTCTGATTAACCTGTGGGTTTCACTTCTCCATTTTTAAGAGCTCCAAGCCATACCCGTGACGCTGTGAATAAACTACCCATGCTGCTTCGATTTGTTCCCCAAGGTTTAAAATACCCGTTGTAAAAACTCTCAGTTAACGTCTTATAATAGGAAACAGGCTGGGATGAAGCAAGCAGGAGAAGCATGGACAGCAGCGAGCTTGTTCACATTTTCAGATCCATCTGGCTCCAGGAGTGTCGGGGGATGCAGTAGTAAACACCATCGGAGCGCTCCAACAAGTGCTCGGCGTGGGCCTGGGGAGGGCTCCCAGAGCTGCTTCAAGGCGCAGGACATGCCCCAAAACACCCCAAAACGCCAGGGGATTTAAAAACCACAGCTAGGGGCCGGGGATTAAAAGCAAGGGCAGGCACCCACCGACATCCTCGGGCACTGCTCTCAGGCCGGTGGCTGTCCTGGCGCCCTGCGCACCGGGTAACCCTTCCCTGCCACCATGATAAAGAGAAAAACCAAGCGGCAGAGGAATCTGGCAGCGAGGAGCGGCGCTATCACAGGGCCACGGAAAAAGCACTTCAGGGGCACCAGCAGCGAGTTAGATACCTAAAACTTGGCACGAGAAAAAGGAAGCGATTGCAGACAGGAAGAAGTGATCCGCGGCAATCTCTCCAGGCTCCTTCTGCTAGAAATTCTTGGTATTCGCAGGATGTCTGAAGTTTTGCTTTTTGCCTTCTATCTCTCCATCGGCTGCTTTAGGGTTTCATTAGACCAAAGCGATTTCTGAATCCCACACAAAAATAAAGCCAGGAAATCGGCAGAAGTCCCACTAGGTTCACCGAGAGGAGCAAGACTTTCTGGAACAAGTTACAACCGTAAATCCTGAGCGTTTGGAGAAACCCAAGTCCCTCGGGCACGGATTTGAGTCCTTGTGAACCTGAAATGAATCAGACCCAGAGCAGCTGACCACGTTAGTGGCTAAAAGCGTCAACACAGGAGCAATTTCTGCTGATCTCTGAAAGCCAGAGCTGATCAGCCAAATACATCTACTAAAGAACACTGAAACTCATTTGGGTCGCCGACGTCCTCCTCATTCCGCAGAGAATAAGTTTCAAAACAAACAAAATCTGGATTTTTAGGTCTTGCCCACACGGAACAAGGACACCTGATATTACCCAGCCTTTATCAAGCTGTAATTAGAGCAGTGTAAATTTAAAAACAGGTCCTTCTTGTGCCAGCCCCGGACACCGTCCTGATTGAGACCGCTATCAAAACATGAATCCAGCGCTCAGCCTTGTGCAGACATTTATGCGTGGGCTAAGAGCTCCGTCACTCTCACGCTTGTTAATCTTTCCTTCCAGGAGGCAAAGGACGGCGCGAGCTCCCCGATAACCCAGTTATCTCCCGAGCCAGCAGAGGCACGGGTGCACCCTGCGCCCAGGTGGGAGCTGGGACTGCCCCGGGGCTGCCATTGCCCCGTTTCCCCTCTCTTTCCATCCCCTTCCAGACAGCCTCGAGCCCTGCGTTAAACATTTGAGCAGCATGTAGAGCAAACACATTAAAAGCACTGAAATTGTTACCGAGCTACCTGACACAGCTTGGTGAGCCCCACCGATCCGTGAGGCAGCGCTTCAGCCTACAGCGGGTTCGTTGGGTTTTGGGGTTTTGTCCCCACAATTGCAGAAGTATTTTGATTTCCCAGAGCCCAGGGCACATCCAGTTTGCATTCCTGCTTCTACAGGACAGCTCAGGTAAATCACTGCTAAACCTTCACTATCAGCTACCGCAGGGAGAGCTGTAACAGTTACCGGCACCGCCACGAGCAAGGAAAGAAAAAAAGACCAATTATGAGCATTTTGGGTCAGGTATGAAAGGCTCAAAGAGACTTAGCTGATTAGCAAACACAGCACTGATTGCTTATGCTCCAAAAAGAGGCCACGGAGTCCTGGGACGTGTTTCCATGCCGAGCACAAGCAGGGGTCCCTGCCGGCGAGCTGGGCAGCACCGTGCAGCTCAGGGCTTTGCCAGGGCTCCTGGATAGAGGCACGCAGCCTCCGTGGGACCCCCGGTGCTTCACCCCACTGCCTTTAAAGCTTTCGTGATGCCTCCAGGGGACAAACCAGCGGTCGGCTGCTAGAGAAGCCTCAAGCAGGTCCTGGCCGTGCTGTCTCCCTCCCTAAAACCTCACGCAGCGCCCCAAAGCGCCCCCCTAACCCTGTAGCGAGCCAAACCGCACGGCCATCGGGCAGCCCGCGGAGCAAAGGAGGCGATTCGGGGCCGGGCACGAAGGGGCTGTTCCAGGCAGCGGACACCGGGGACCGGCTGCTGCTCGGCACCCCGAGGCTCAGCACCCCCCCGGAACGAGCCCCTGCCTGCGGGCACCGAGCGGGGGCGGTGGGAAAGCCCCGGGACAAGCCGCGGCAGCCGGAAAGGGAAAAGTTTGTTCGGAGGGACCGGAGGGACGGGGGGCGGCGGCGACAGGACACAAAGAGGGGACGGGTACCGGGGACGGGTACCGGGGACGGGTACCGGGGACCCCCCCCCCCGGAGCTACTCACAGCTGGGCGATAGCTCCCTGCGAGATGACGGCGTTGTCCGAGAAGTAGGGGATCATCGCGGCGCCCCAGACGGGCCGGAGGCAGCGGCCGCCCTGCGCTGCGCTGCCCGGCCCCGCGGCATGGGGCGGGGGTAACGGGGGGGAGGGGGGGGGGAGTAGGGCAGCCGCTGCCGCCGCCGCTGCCCCCGCTCCGCGCCGCGCCGCTCCCCGCCGCACTGCGCAGGGGCGGCCACGCCCCCCGAGTGGCCACGCCCCCAAACTCCGCCCACCTCTCGGAGAGCCACGCCCCCGACCACGCTCGCTTTCGGGGTGGCCGCGCCTCCTGGTGGGTGGCCACGCCCCCCTCGCGTGTGGCCACGCCCCCTTCTGGTGGCCACGCCCCCGCCAGCACGTGGCGGGAGGGGGAGCAGGGGGCAGCAGGGGGCTGCGGGTGGTGGTGATTTTAGGGCGGTTTGGGGGCTTTGGGGGTTTTTTACCCCCCTTTGGCTGGGTTGAGGCCGGAACACCCATGTTTGAGGTGGGGGGGGGTCCATCCCTGGGGTAACCAAGGCCAGGTTGGGTGGGCAAGGTGGGCCGGTGGGTGGTGTCACTGTGGGGCTGGGGGGGGGGTTAGGGTGCCCTGCAGCCCCCTTCCAGCACCCAACGGGGTTTGCGGAGGGCAGGCAGTGGAACGGCCTCAATTCCTCGCCCGCAGGAGGCAGGGGAAGGCGGTGGTGGCTGTGAGCATCGTGCTCAGGGACCTGCCAGCCACGACGACCCACAGCTACCTCCCGAAGCTATTTCATGCCCAGCTCCATCACCTGTAGGGAGGAAAGGCAGAAAGGAGGCTCCTGCCCACGGACCTCAGCCATTGCCCGGCCTTTTTCCACCAGCTCCGTGCAGTTTTCCACCAGGAGCCCCACACAGCCCCTCACACACCAGCCCGAGAGCAGAGGCTGCCTGGCCCTGCTGCGTCCTGCACCCCCCCACTTGCGGAGGAAAACAACGGAGAAGGGCTGGAGGCTCGCTCAGCCTTCCCTTTCCCCTGGGACTGCAGGCTGTCCCAGCCCAAGGGGACACAAACAAGATGCTATTCTTGGGCGGTGCACATGCTCAGGGCGGTAACAAGGCACCAGAGAGCTGGCATTACAAGGAGCGAGTTTAAAGGCGGTGAAGATGGAAGGCAGCTGGGTTTGGAGCACAACGTTAGTCCTAACACCTACCCAACGGGGAAAAAAATGTGTATTATTGCCAGGGCATCACTGCAGAGCTGCCCACATGATCAGGGAGCAGAACTAGAGGCCAAGAGACAGCTTCAGCTAGGGACTGTTTCCAGCTAAAACTTCCAAAGGGCAGAGGAGCTCTGAAAGTGACACAAGCGGTGGCAACCGCCTCAAGTCCCACTGAAAGGTCCCCAGCAGCCCCGCTCCCAGCAGTCCCAGGGGAAGACGAAGCGGCAGAACTCGTGATTCTGCACGTTCTGCTCGGATATGGTTGGGCTGCATTAATTTAAGCAACGTCATCGCATATAGCCAAGAGCACATCTCTGGTAACGGTTCCTCGCAGCTGTAAAGGAAACGCCGTGCCAGCTCGCTGCGGCGCCAGAAAAAGTCATTTTGTTAGACAGAAATGAAGTGAGTGGCAAGAAGCGATGGAAAAATCAGAGCATTAGAGAAATGGAGGGTAACTCAATCCTTCCAGAGGTCAAGAGACTGGCAGGAACCTCCCGTCGGTAGTAACACATACCACACGTTCGTGGACTGAAAAACAAGCCCAGAACTTCTCCTCGGTTCTAATTAACAACTGAAGGGCTTTATTCAGGCATTGTGGAAAAACAACTGCGTTTAAATAGAGTCCAGAGAGATGTCAGACTTGTTACCTGCAACTACCATCACAAAGGCAAGCCCTCGAAACTGCTAAAAACAAGTGCGGTGATTAACTCTGCTTATTCTTATGTGGAAGTTCTCTCAGCTCCGCTAACACCCGGGTAATAGGTCTGCAAATGAACGAGCCCGGGATTAACACAGACACAAGCACTGCACCTCCACATGCTAGGAGACCAAACGGTGACAAATATCCCAGCTCTGTTTGTTCAGAAACTTCAGAAAGCAGGAGCTGGAAACGCTCAGAAAGTCCACATATTGAAATCCACCCTGATAAAAGGGATCTCAGTCTGGTTTCTTGCCACAAAGACTGGAATATCAGCCTGAGACTGGCCCTGCCGTCAGGCAGCGTTAGTCAGACTGGTGCCTGGGTTCCCGGTGCCCATTTACGCCTTATTTTCATGTTCTGCTTTTTCCATCAGACATCAGGAACAACCCCGTTTCGCTACGGCTTAGAGAAGAGCTCAAGTGCAAGCCCACCAGCCTGCGGGAGGAGCAGGGGCAGGCAGAGCCGAGGGCAGCAGGAACCGAGCGCTGAGGAACCGCTCGGTGCTGCAAGCGGCTGCGCTCTGCAGGGGTGAATGCATGCGGAGCCTGAAGCGCACAAAATCACAGTGATGACAGGTAACGGTCTCAGTCACGGCCGTGCCGCACAGAGCGTGTGAGCCCAGCCATTAATCACGGCGTGACAAGATGGAAATAAGTCCGTTCGGGGTCTCAGGCGCTTCTCAGCCCGCTGCATGAAATTACATTTTGCTGCAGGGGGGAAAGGGCACCGCGTGGCCGAGTTGTGGGTCGGCATTTACGCTCCCTGGGAGGCCACGGGATCAGCGCCGCCACGGCTGCCGCAGGGACGGGCAGTGAACAACCCCCGGTCTGCGATTTCGGCGCCGCGCTCGCCGGGCAGCAAGGGTTCCGTTTAACCTTTGAACACCATGCAGACTCATCAGCTCCAGCTAGATACTCGGTGCAAGACGCACACCATAAAGGGACCCAGCTGCGGACCTTTGGAAAGCCAACAGCCGGCTGTGCGGGCAGCCAGAGCCAGGTGGGAGCATCTCGGTAAAAAATGGGGATGCTGAGCGCTGAGGATGCACAGCCAGGCACTTCGGAAGGAGGGACCGGAGCACTGCCTCTGGAGAGGTGTTCAAGGGGCTGGAGGGAGAACACCTACATTTAAGTCTCTTGTCCTGGCTGTTAGCGTTCTGTCTGGCAGACAGCGGGGCTGAATAGATGCACTTTAGTCCTAAAACCATCGTTACCCCCAGTGTCCGCGCCGTAAAGCCGCAGTCACAGCAGCGCACCCCAACCTGCCTTACCCTCCTCGTGCATTTTCACCTGCTTTGATCTTGCAGTGGTCTAACAATAATTCCACGTCCCGCATGGGGCTAGCAGCTTGCAAACGGGATCCTCCTCAGACAGCTGAGGCCTGGCTACACAAGTGAACAGTAAAACTGCACGAAGCTCCGGTCAGGCTCTGCATTAGCACGCGCAGATTTGGCAGTTGCAGAAGCAAGCTGCAGGACACGGTGTCATCAGCAGTGTCCACATGCAAAGAGGGCGTTGATGGAGCTGATGGTGCTCAGCTGATCAACAGTTGAAGGCCGAATTGCTGCTTCTGGTCAGAGCACCCAGAGGTGTGGGTGGCACCATAACCCACCCACCGACCTCGCAGGGGTTTGCTGGGCGTCTGCTCGCATGAAGATGGTTGAAGTGGGAGCAGGGATTGTCTTAGCCATATTCAAGGTCAAAGGGACAGCGGGATGTGGCCAGGCATGGAATTCAGACCTAGAGCTACTAGCACCAGTGTAATAGGTAAGGCAATGCAGAGCCTGGACCCACGTTTCCAGGTTATGGAAAAAACTCCGAGGCTGCTGCGTTCGACAAACACCCCCCATCACATCCTCCCTCCTCTGGGAAATGCACGGCTGCAGCGCCCGCGCGGCCACCTTCACTGCACGTATGGAAAGTTCGCTCCGTCCTGCCGGGCAGCTGCTTCCGCTGTCGTTGTGAGAAGCCGGAGTTTGAAAACAACACGTCACTGCCCGCAGATGAGCACGAGAGCCCTGCACAGGCACAGCCGCAGAGATCAGAGGTAGCGAGTTCATTTCCGTGTGCGCAGGCGGGGCGCAGCGCTTTGTTTTCTCACCGGCAGCTACACTCGCTCTTTCCCCACACAGGCAGCTGTCCCAACATCAGGCCTGGTGGGGAAAAGAGGGCCTGAAGAGGCAGATTTTAAGAACAGGGTGCTAGACTCCAGCTGGTCGGCAGTCAAAGGCTGTAACGTCCCTGCTCTCCCGGTGAGAGGTCAGCGAACTCACCCTGCGGCTCAGAGGACGTGGAGCTCTCGGCAGTGAGCAGTCCGAGATGAGACTGGGTGGATTAGAAGTGCAAACAGACGACTTAGCTGGGGAGAGCCTTAAATCACTGCGGCCAGCCTGTAAGCAGGCAGAGACTGAACCTCTAGCAGCAGCTCCTGCGCGGGTCTCCTACCGCTGCCCCGGTGCCCGCTTCGGAGGGAGAAGTGCATCGGTGAGAAGTCGCCTTGCAGCACAAGAACCAGAGACAACTGCGTTATCTTGTCTCATTTAGCAGCAGAACACAAAGCCATTTCGGTAGCAGTGGTCATAAACAAGCCAACGCACGCAGGGCAGAAGGAGATACTGTGTAAAGAAACAAAACTTTCCCAGCGCTAAGAGGCATGCCACCCACCAAGGGAATGCTTGCATGTTAGGCACAGCAAGGGAAATATAGCAAAGTAATTAGCAAGGAGCCTGTGTCTGGTTTGGAGAAAGAAAAAAAAATAAGAGGGGGGAGGCAGGAACCGGGAAAGCATGCAAAACTATACTTGAATCCTGAAGAACCAGTCAGAACAGGAAGCCACACTCTAAATTTGGTTATTTAAGCTGTCAAAGAGTATTTCTGTTTTCAGTTCTTGTGCAAAGAATCAGACAGGAGCAGAGGTAGGGCGATAAGCATCACAGACAGAACAAAACCACGCTTTCAGAGCCCGTTTGGTCAGTTGCCCATCACGATCAATGATTAGGCTTCTCAGCTGAGAATTCAACACCTATTTTGCAATATTATCACTTCATTAAAGCCTTCCCTCACAAAACCCACACCCAATCCTTGTACAGTTTACTTATCATTAAATCTTAGGGGGTCTGACACAAAGAGGTCAAGGCTCAATTACACCCGTTGTACAGCTGCAGAAGCACGGGGAGCTGCAGGCACTGGAACCAACGGGGCAGCACAAGGGACACGAGCAGCCGCGGCTCTTGCTCTGGTACCAGTGCTGATGTTGGACACTGCAAGGTATGGAGAGACTTTTGCTGAATAGTCTTTCCTCACAGCCGCCTTCTCCTGCTCCCAGCAAGGATGTTTAACACGGTGAGCTTCCTGGAGAGCTGCTTTCCTTGTGCATTCAAGCGATTTCCAGAGCAGCCTTGAAGAAAAGCAGCTCTTTGGATACGAAACTGCAAAGCATCCTGTTTATGCAGCGAGCCGCCCTCCGTGCAAACATCTATGCGGCTTCTGAAAAGTTAATCCAGACCCTTGCAAACCACTGCAGCACTACGAGTCCAGCAAAGAAGAAATGCCGGACTGACATGGCTGAGATGATGGAACAAGTAATGTGCTATTTCAGTGACCCGTAGAAAAGGAGCAGGTAAATCTGCTCAGGTGTCAAGCACAACCTGATTTTTAAACTAATTTTGGAAAGGAATGTGTTTGATGCAAGGATACCAAAGCGCTGAATGGCAGTAAGTCCAGAAACCCTTGCCGGATTCTCACAATACATTTGAGTGCCTGAGGTCCACGTGGAGCTGAAAACAAAGGATTGCTGTTCAACTTTCAAGCCTTGCCAAGGTACCCTACCAGGAAAGGGACCAGAGCTGCTGTTTTGGAGTCTCCCTTTCTATTTACAACAGCAATCTTTCATCAGCTTAGACTCCTCTGGCCCAGAGAACCTGGTTCATGCTCGGCAGGAGACACAAGAACGTCTGGAATCCCCGTCAGCCCCTCCTTTGCTAGCCTCGGAAGGAGGAGCACAAGTGCATGGGGGCAGCTGCCCCGGGCTTGCTCGGTGCTGAGCAGACCCTCGTGGTAGCTGAAGGATCTGGCCCACCTTCATTCCTCTTACTTCCAAGTTTGTCCTTGCCTTGTTCCTCATTCTCTTCTGTTCACGCACTTAGAATGACAAATTATCAGACTTTTCATAAGCCTTCGTGTTTTGAGCAAGCTCCTTGCAATAGCAGCATGTGTTTACCTAGTAGTTTGGTAACGCAACAACTCATACAGACTTGCTTGGTCCTTCAGCTACGAGGATCGAGTCCCAAGCCATCTTCTTGCTAATTGTGAACCACGGGTATGTAATCGGACTGGACTGAACACACTGCAACCACAGAAAACCTGCAGCGAACTAGCCCTGCAGGTATCTCTTACCAATCTAATAAACCCGATTTTACTACAGTTGCTATACCTTTGCTCACAGTACGGTGATGAAACACCTGGCACTCAAAACGAAGGCTCTCAGGAATCGCGCAGAACTCTTCCCAGCGGTCAGCAGAGCTGGCAGATTAACAGAGCAGTTCTTTATCTTGGTATTACATTCTCCACAAGCAGCTGTGGTAAGTGCCACGGAGAGACTAAGCTGTCACCGAAAGGAAGGACAGAAAGATGGATTCAGGAAATGCATTCTAAAGATAAGGTTTGTGCCACAGGAGCTTAGTAATCTCCGGCATGGATAAACACAAGCTCCTCTGCACACCACACATGCAATTCCCTCTTACTCAAGGTCTGGAGTTAACAAAGTGCCTTGCAGACCCACCAGAAGATCCAGCTACAGCTCAAGCACTGACAAAATGATGCTTTGGCAGCTGCAGCAGCAAGCAAAGGACGCACAAGGAAGGTTGAGCTACCAGAACGGGCAGCGCATGGTTTTCGAAGTCTCTTGTAACGTGAGAGATGTGCTCTAAGGATAACCAGAGGTGTCAGGAGCCTGCCACAGGAGCACCAAATGGCAGTGATACCCATCTCCCACAGTCACAGCAGACACAGGATGGCGAAGAGTCACGCGTCTCGAGGTGGATGGTGAGAGCCCTTTGAAGTGCAGTCGGTGTGGGATCACCCGGTCCCTCCACTCCTCCCAGGGACCCGCACACATCTGCTGTGACCCTCGGGTAGTGAGGAGCCTGCAGGGAGTCCCAGCTTAAAAATCAAAGAAGCTGGCTTACAATCCAGCGAGCTGTCACCTCGCACAAGGAAACCAATGCCCCAGTTCCACTTAGTATCAAGGTAGTTGAAAACAACTTTTGTGCAGTAATTAACCGTAAGCTTCTGCATTAAACTGTCGTCTTCCACTCCTAAAACAAAAGGTATTTACTCACAGCTTGAAACCTTGAGGCACCTTGGCACGGCCAACTGTTATCATAGCAATAATCTGATTTGTTTTCCTTCCCAGTTCACTCCTGGAAGGAACTCTTTTGACTAAAGAAGAAAACCGAACCAGGAGGTAAGCACACGTGGGCTGCAAAAGTAACGCAGCGCGCCTCCCCCTGAGGTGGGGCAGACAAGCGCTTCTGGGGAACGTTTTCGGGTAGCAAGCCCCAGATTCAGAGCAGGACCCGATCACTTTCTGTGGCACTCCCAGGGAACACCAGGCTCTGTGGCTTTACCTATGCAAACGGACTTTAGCCTGACCCAGCAGCAGGCCATAAAAGTTCAAAGATTTCCTCGGAAGTCCCGGCGGCCTGGCCGGGGAGCACTGCACACTCGGTTTTATTCGCAGCAGCTACCGTGCGGCCTCAAAGGCTGCACGTCGGCAGCGAGTGCTGCTCCAAGGTGTGCCAAGTGCTGAGCGCACAGCTCGCGGGGAAGCGGAGAAACAAACCCAAACTGCAACCGAGCGGTTCTGGCAGCACAGCACAGACTGCAGCCCGCTGCTGCCCCGAGCCCCGGGGATGTCGTTTGTCAGCAAAACAGAGATGCTGAATCCCTGCAACCCTGGCACGGGGCACACAAAAACTGGGCGTTAGTAAGCCGGTTGGTGTAAGCACAACTCAGAGCTCGTTGCATTTTAGGTTAGCTTTAACGACGCTAGGATGACGCAGAGGTTGTTAACACGGGGGCTTCATTAAGTCAGTTCCGTGTGGCAGCAACGAGACCGGGGACGGGAGAGAGGAGCAAGGCAGCTCACTGTACAGCTTCCAGATAGCTAATAAAAACGTCTGGAAGGTAGTTATGAGGGCAATAAGCGTAATAAATAGGTCATTCGGCACACCTGCTTGTGCAGTAGCTCTGCCTTAGCCTCATTAGCCAAGAATTAGGTGACAAGGACTGGCTCAGTCAGGGGCTCCAGAGCAAGAACATGGACTCAGGCTAAGGATTTGGGGATTTCACTCATGAATGACGAGAGTGCTGACAGCTACGGCAGGGTGCAGCGGCCGGGCTTCACTTGGAGCAGGGCTAAGGGGTTCTGGGAAAATCCTGAAAATTTTGAAGAGTAGGGAAGGCAAACTGGTTTTCACCTACCTTCCTAGCTTCAGGTATTTGCAGTAATACTTTGCTGCAATTTTCAGTAACAGAGCGAAGTCTTTGTAAAAATCAGGTGCTTGTTCACTATCCCCTAGCATTTCCCTCAAGTACAAAACCGAAGCATTTCTCTTTGCATCAGCACAAAACAATTTGCCAGAGTACACAAGTTTGCCAGTGGCAGAGCACACACAAACTCTGTAATATTTAACACCTCTCAGATAAAACCTTTAAGCAGATTCTAACTCAGAGCAGAACTCCTCACCCTGTCTGCGATGGTGCTGGCAGAAGCACTTCTAAGAGCATCCTAAAGGAAGGAGCAGAGCTCCCGGGAGAGCAGACGTCGAGGGCAGGCACTGCTGCGGGAAGAGGACGGGCCGAGCTGTGTGCTGATGCTCCCTTCGTGCCGGCAAACCCCAACGAAGATGCAAGTGCAGACTCGTCACGTCATCTGACTGCTCCCTGGAGCAGGTTTAAGCTCAACCAACGTTTTCACACACTTCTTTTCCCTTCTGTGGCATGCTCGAGCCCGTGCAATCACAGCCTCTGTGGTGTGAGACCTCAAAGAGCACACACAGGTCAGCACCTGGGTGAATTAATTGCTGCAGGTTTTCTTGATGTACCTACCTGCAAGTTTGAGCTCATGTTTGTAACACACTTTTCTGCCGCCTTGGAGGATATTTTAGATCGGTTGCTGGATTTTTAACAGCTACTACTTGCTACCTTCCCTTGAAAACTGGGGATTCGATAAATTTACTCAAGAGCTGTTTACAGACATCTGTTGCTCCTCCACAGCAGGGCTTCAGGCTGATGACTTACCACGTTTGACCCTTATTTTTATCCCACAGCAGTCAAACACATTTCACCCCCATCCCTGTGTTTTCCTTGTGAAGGATCTTGCCTTTGGTTGGCTTTCTGGCCCCAGCCACAGTCACAGAGTTCAGATCATCACATAGCAGCAGGTTGTCATTTCCTACCCGAGGAAGTTATTTCAAGTATATTAAAAGAAGAAATGTTTGTTTCAGACCTAACCTACCATTGTTGCTAAGTGCCCACAACAATGAAACACCTCCCATCCCCTCCAATACATTATGTATACTGAGATCAGGTCATGAGTTGATCTTGTGACTGCTGCAAGGCTAAGAGAGAAATTAAAATGAAGAGATTAGCTGAATTCGGTTCGAGCCTTTGGGAATTGTGTTTTCCAGCTCTCCTAACAGCCATGAAAGCTGTAAAATGAAGAAACAGAGATTCTTAAATCATCATTTAAGGGTAGAAGCCTGGAGGGAACACAGCAGTCACCTTCCCCAAGCCAAGCAATTGCAGGACTACACTGAAGTCATGGGAATGTGCAACCATGACTGCTTTTTCTTTTGCAGATCCATCCAAGCTGGTCCCAAAACCAAAGCCCGCACCTTGTTGAAGCCTTTTAAATACTAAAAATGACAGCTTCCGTAGTTACGTACCCACGCAAACAGCATTAAGCAAAGAACTGTAGCAGCCGAAGAGCTCACGAAGGGAGAACTACTTCACCTTCACTTCTCCTTTACTCCCCCTGGAGGGAATCTTGCTCCTTTCACAAAATTTGGCCGCAACATTTTAAGCCATGAAAGTGCTCCCGCTGCTGGACAAGTTACCTAGTGAAATACCGAGTTTGCTTATTTTAAGTTTAGATGAAATAACTCTTTTGATGGCTTAGAGGGTAGGAGACGAAGCTTTCAAGATTTCAAGAGGTCTACCATCGAAACTACGAGTCCTTTACAAAAACACGCCTGCTACCTGTCACCATTAATACTCGTCACCATGCAACCAGGTGACTTCCAGTATTTGCTTGGGTTTCAGATATAAACATTTAATCGAAACAAGTTCTTCCTGAGGCAACTGAAACTGGCACGTACAAGAATGAACATCTCCATACAAAACAATCCCCATTAAAATGAAACGAGTAGCAATTTCTGTCAATCGCAGCGTTCTCCTACCTGCGGAGCAGATGCTTGACCACCTCCATGAGTACCAAACACCTACACGCCTATCAAATATGCTATTCTAGGCAGCTGGAGCCCTTATGGCACAGAGTCACCCCGTACTTTAGCTTCCAGAAATGCAGCTTTTCACAAATCCCACAGACATAAGCAGGGGAATAACCAGGAGGTGAAGGAACACGGCTGGGGATGCCTCGCTGCTGCAGTGCCTCCCGCGATACTCCTGCTAACTCACAGAACCCAGCTCAGCTCTTGAGGGCAACCATATAACCATTTTTTTCCCCATTTCCTGCTGCAGAAACCACTTTACTGAGGGCATCATTTAGGTCATAGTTAAATGTAAATAAATATATATATATTTGCAGTAAGGTACCCATGAGACAATTACACCAGATTAACAACAGACAGAAAGTTATGGATGTTTAGGTGGGTAAAAACCAAAAATTCCAGAATAAAACAAGCAAAACAAAACCAAAATAAACTAAAACACCGGGGAACACTTCATGAAGAACAGCATCCTCGAAGACTCCCACAAGCCCCAAGTGAGAATCTTACCTTCTGGGCTGGGACCGGCATTCTTCTTCCCCACTGTCTGCCTCCTGCGTACATGGGAGAGGAGGGAAAAAAAAAAAGGTTAATATGCTTTAACGTATGCAGAATCCAAAGACTTGCATTTCGCTGGTTTGACTGTAGAAGGCAAAGGAAATCCGCACTGCTTCTGCATGTAGCTGTCACTACCCAGGAGCTCATTTTCTGCTCGGTTGTCACTTGACGTTCCCTCCCAACCCTTTTAAAAGTCACCCTACAAGAATTTTTGCGATTGAAGGATTTAGCAGGCTTTTGCATTTCCTTCCAATGACCCCTGCCAAACATGGCAGGCCAAGAGCCAAGCACATGGTTTAATTCTGGGCAAAAACATGATGTTTTTTAATTATCTTTATATATAACGTATTAATTCGTATTCCAGCGTCAGCAATCAAGTTTAAGAGCCCACAAAACCAGAAAGTAATAAACCCTCCAGCTAGGAGCTGGTGAGCGCAGATAGGCTAGGAAGTGGCAATATGAAATACGACGCGGCTTTAGATGCAAAATTAATACACACAATCTCCAGTGCACTGGGGAATTTTACTAGGCATACCTACTAAAGCCCAAAGCAAGACCTCAGCAGAGAGATCTCAGCAATTAATTCCTCGTCACGGGACGTTTAGGTATCTATTGCCAGGCACCAGCTGAAGATGGAGTAGAGGATCTGCTTTAAATCAGCAAAAACTTACTGTGTTGATGTGGGCCTGCGGAAAGGAACATATTTTAAAGCATTCCAATCATTCAGCCGTGCAGGGACATCCCAAGGAAACCAGAGCTCAGCACAGGGTGCCAAAGGAAGCAAAGCAATGATTTTGTGTCCCGCTGGACACAAGCAGGTAGGTGCAAGAGCCCTCAGCCATTCTGACCACAGGGGTGCTAACCACACCAGCCCTGCTCTCCCATCGACGAGTCAGGTGGGACCGCACGGTCCCCTCCAAGGGGAAGCAGAGTTTTCTTCTCCTTCAGCTTTCTTCAGGACAGCAGCGCTGAAAATGCACGTGCTGCTTTCTGTCTTACAGACCACGGCACACGGATGGAGACAGAGAGAAGGCACGTAAGGGATCTGGGCTAGGGGAAGTGTCCGCTCTCCGTGGAGTCGGTGGAGAAGAGGACAAGGAGCTGCACATCCCAGGCCTCTCGCTCAGCCCACCAGTGTGGGCATGCAGCTGCCCGGGCATGAGAGACAGTGAAACAACAGGAGAGGGAGCGACTCCGGAACAGACACCTTACCAAAACACACAGGAACTAACAGGTTTAAGCATCAGGCTCAGAAAAGGGGGGAGTGGACTAAGTTAAGTTTCTGTAAGAGAACTGTACAAACAGATGCTTTTTCCTGAAAATCTTTTTAGCTACATTCTCGTGCTTACTGCATGCAAAGCTTGAATTGAGTTCCTCTGTTCTTCTATTGTTTGCAAAGCTTGTGTTGAGTCCTATTCTTCTATTTCGAAGAACAGAACTTGAACAAGACCATGAGGGAGTTCACTGGGAACCACCTGCAACCACAAACTCAAGCTAAAACCCGCAGACCATCGACAACAAGCAGGAGCTGGCACAAATACCTTTTACTCATCACACCTTAGAATTAGCTCAGCATTTCAGCAATTTGATAATGAAGCTGCCATGCCCGTCTCCTTTAAAAACGAGAACCCAAATGCATTCCACACAAAACAATGCAGTCAACACAAAACAAGCTGTAGCATCATTCAGGAAGGTGCAAAAGCACGGGTGAAGAGCAGCCACCCGGGGAGCAGCAGCAGAGCTGCACTGTGGGGAGCCAAGCCCTGATTTCTGCGATGGGGCCAGCGTCCATCCAGCTGCGTTCAGGGGCTGGCAGGACACTTCTGGATGCTCCCTGGGCTACAGACCCAAGGCTGGCCTTGCAAAAGAAGAAATCCAACGGCATAAAGTCACTTTCCATTATTCGAGCTTTTGCAATAACCAGACTGGCTCAGGACCTATCTGCCTGACTGTTGTCCACAGCTCCAGACACTGGCCAGCTGTCCTGGCAATCCATGCTCCCAGGGCAGCCAAAGCCTCTGTGCACTTCAACTGCGTTGCTTAACACCTTATGGGCAGTGGTTATCCCATGGACCATGCTTCTCACTCTGCGCTTTGGTGTATCTTGTCTTGACAGGTGTTAACAGCAGCATGTTAAGTTTGCAGAAGCAAGGTATTGAGTACTTCTGAGAAGCTGGCTAGTGCGTAACTAGCACAAAAGCAGCAAGTATTTGCATTTCTAGAGCAAGCAAAGAAAGTCTAAGTCAGTCCTAAATACTTCACATACCTCCTTTCCTTGCCCTCTTCCCCTAAATTTGTTATTCTAACCAACAGCGCTTCCCAGGAGAGTGCATATTTTATTTCTCACCCCAGCACCAGAAAGTGCAGGCACTTCCCAGTGGTTTGGAGCGGAAAATCCGATGGTGAAAAGGGCAGCTCTGATGGCTGAGACCACACGCTCTGTCGGGCAGCCAGCATCGTCACAGAAGCCACAGAGGCCACCTCCTCGGTGCCACACACCAGTTAGGGCAAACTGGAGCAGAGCTAAACTCACCTCGGGCTGTGCTGGAGCAGACAACTATCTGTATGCTGATATCTGGGCTTGAAAACAAAGATCCCTCTGGATTACCTTGAGCAGACTCTGCACTAGCGTCTGGGGACCTGCCTGCAGAAACAGGGATGTGGAGTGTCCTCACACTCCTCGTTGCTGAGTCCTGCAAGAACTTACACAGCTTGTGAGGCTCTGTTGAGAAGGCTCCTTATTAGAAGTTCTTACAGAAGTTTAAAAAAAAGGATGCACACAAGATTTGCAGGATAAGGATTTGCATTTTCGGAGGACCAGTCACTCAAGTACCGGCAGCAGCAGAGCCCCATGAGCTGACAAAGACAGCAGCACCACAGTTGTTTTCACTGGCTTTGACCAGCTCCAGGAGCTGGACTCGGTGATCCTCACGGGTCCCTTCCAACCTGTGATATTCTATGGTTCTATGGTTCAATTCACCAATCCCCAGCCCCACGCCGTTATTTGGGGTGGCATGACTTGATGCAACGACCTCACAGCACTAGGATGGCGGCATCTGATAGAGATGACAAACTCGAGTGTAAGGAAGACACTGGAACCACATGCCTTGCATCCAGGAGGCCGCATCACCCTGGGGCCTTGGCGTGCAAAGTGTCCCGGACAGGATCAGCAAGACAAGAAACTGGAAGCCGGTGCCAGCCGTACAGTTAAATTCCTTTGAACAGATTTATTATCTATCTGAAGTCCTTCTGAAAGCACCACTAGCTGTTGTGGGTGTGTTACTGCTGGAACTTCTCAGATCCTGCCAGAGCATAGACTCTGATGAATTCCCCATGGGCTGGTGAAAAAGTTGATGAGGGGCATGGAGAGGACATGGAGAGACAGACAAGGGGAAGAGGTCAGGGAGGGGGGAGAGGCTTCATACATGCAGGATAGCCAAAGACTTTTTTTACTCAAAGAGCATGTATTTGTCTAGAGAATGAAAACAATTGAAAGAGCACTTGCAATCTCTACTGTGCTGTTCAGGAACCCCAGCTATGCAAACATTTTCAGTACGATAATGATAATGAATGGCCATTTCCACATGCCAAAAAAAAAATCAGGTCACAGCAACTGGCAAGCCTGGTACACCATAACCAGAAGTCCCACAAATGACAGGAGAAGATCCTGAAATATGCAGATCGTTAACGTGGCTCCACTCAAAATTCAGCCCTCAAGAGCTCGATGTGGAGGAGGCTAGACACAGCCCAGTCAACTACCATCTGTCTCTGCCGAAGCTCTTACAAGATCTCTTTAATATTAGACACAAATGTAGCAGATTTGTGTCAGGAGCACATCTATAGAGCTGACTGTCTACGGAAAAAAGAACTGTAGACAAGTGTGATTTGAGCAAGAGATCCATCGCCTGGGATGCTATCTGGAGCAGAACTAACCTTCACTTTGAGGGTGTCACGAGGCACTTCTGCTGTCCTCCTCAGCAACAACAGCCATCCCGGTGTGCAAAACGCTCCTTCCCTGCATCCCCCTGTGTCCTGATATTTACAGGGTGCTGAGATTTGGGCGGCTGAACGCTAACACATCCCTGTGATCACCTTACCTCACCGACCACCTCCTTTGCAAATGTAACATCTCGTGGACAGAAGGCTTTGGGGACGCAAGAAGATACTTCCAGTGCTCCCGTACCTCACATATCCAACTGCTGTTATTCCTCCTCTTTCACAAGCCCATGCCAGTGCACTGCAGCAGGCCGGCAGCTCTGTGCTGAGCCCCGCTCACCCTGCAGATCTGCAGCTGCAAGAGACCAAAGCCCGAACTGTCCGGCGAGGTGGAGCTGCAGCGACGAGCCGCCCCACTAGAGGGGGAGGCAGGACAGAGCAGGAGATGCCAACCCATGGACGAGCACAGCCTTTGCTGGAGGAAGCGACTCCGACTGACATGTCTGCTGAAACAACACACTCACAGTCCCTTGTCCTTGTCAGAAGGCCACGCTGCTGCCAGTGCCCTGCTCCACCAGGGCACGGATCACGGCCTGAGGTGGATCACGGCCTGCGGGCGCCCCTTTCTGGGGACAGCTCTGAGGAGCTTGCTCGTTGTGGGGAGCTCAGCTCAGGCTCTTCTCACACATAACTAGTGATAGGACTAGAGGGAAAGGCCTCAAGTTGCCCCAGGGGAGGTTTAGGTTGGAAATGAGGAGACATTTCTTGTCAGAAAGAGCAGTCAGGCATTGGGACGGGCTGCCCGGGAAGGTGGTGGAGTCACCGTCCCTGGGGGTGTTCAAGGAAAGGTTGGACGTGGTCCTTAGGGACATGGTTCAGTGGGTGATACTGGTGATGGTTGGACCAGATGATCTTGGAGCTCTTTTCCAACCTTAATGATTACAGAATCATTATGATCCTACACTTGGGCAGCAACCTCGGACCCTGCAGCGGGCCAGCTGGAGGTGTGACAGCACCCCGCTTCACTTCTGTAGCCACCATCCCACACGCGGTGGTGGCGGCGAGAGCCTCAGCTCCTCTCCCAGCCTGGGCTGCCCACACCCTGCGGCACCCACGTCATAACCAGAGCGAAGGGTGCAGGAGATGGTGGCATCCACGCAAGCAATGTGGAGCTCCCCGATGTGGGACTGCTCCGGCCCCACAGCAGCCTCCGGCCCTGGCCTGCACAGAGGAGGAAGCTGAGCAGCACTGAAGGGCTCCAGAGGGAGTCGTGCCCTGCTTTCCTTGACCAGAAACACAGGCCTCGGGGGAAACGGAAGGAATGAGTCGCATAGCTCTAAACTAGGCCACATATTAAATGCAGTTTAAAGTGGAAGATGAAAAAATTCCATCTCTGCTCCTTTCAGGCCATGTAGGACAGAATATGCAAAACATTAATCCTGTTTGTGCTTTGATCTGCTGCCAACTATCTGTCATCAAAAGGGTTAGGGAGAAGAGAGAAAATTTTGAGCATTATTCTGCCCTATACAATGGGAGTAACTCCATGTCACGCAAACAATTCTGCTCTTAGAAATCTCCTTTCTGCAGACTGATGCACCGATAAACGAGATTCAATCTGCGTTATGGACAGGGACTGGAGCTGTCTGCCTGCATTTAACACTGGGAACATCAGAGCAGCTTCTTTTGTTGTAAGAGATAGGATTTATTAGCATAAGTCATGCATCTAACATTCACAACGCTTTTACTAACCAGGGAACATTTCACACAGACTACTCTTCACACAGACTACACCCTGAAAACACATCTTGCAAACCCTGAAAGTGATTCCAATGTAATAACTGCTTGCTGCACATGATTTTATGCCAACATACCTGACTGCATAGACAATGCCTGGGAAGTGTTTTCATCAGGAGCGTGAGCACACCACAGCCATCAATACCAAGAAAGAACTGACACCCCAGGCTGGACAAGGATTACACTTTGTCACCCCACAAGCCTCCACATTTTGCTAATAGTTGTAAAGTGCACACTTCGGACACTGCAGAACTTCTCTCCCCTTCTCCATTTTCTAAATCTTGGCTAGGTGTTGCTTTTTGTGTGAGCAACTTCATTATTTTCCATCGTTTGGTATGCTTTTATAGCAATCCTCTGCACAGCAACAAATACCACTAGTGAGTGATCCCAAATTCCCTACAGGAAGGCAGACCAAGAACTGGGTGTCAAGCTATTCTCATTTCTTGAAGCTGCTGAATTTCAAAGTCAATAGTATTCTTTTTAAAAATGATCCTTACTAAATCAGCTGAGGTCTTGCGCAAGAGTAAGAGCACAGACGCTAATTTAAAATGCTGTGAGACGGCCAATTTGAAGCTTTTTCACCTCTCTTAGCGAAGGGCAACTGGCAGCTTCTTATTTATACAACAGAAACTGAGTTAACACGGATCCCCCAAACCCGCAGCAAGATGCAGCCGTGCCATCAGAGAGGCTTTTCACTGATCACTGTCAGGCCACCGTCATGTGAACAACTCCGGACCCAGTCTCAAAGGAGGTAGAAAAGATGTATAATTAAAGAGTGACCTTCCAGTTCCCTGCCTTCCCTTGCCTAGATCCCATCCAGTTGTTCAAACACACACAAAGTGCCTCTGAGCTGAACATGACCTTCGCTGGGAAGAAGACAGCTGCTTTATTAAACCAGAGGTTGCCACGCAGGCACCGATCCAGTCGTTAAACCATGCAAATACACCTCTGCACAGCACCCACTGACCTCCCCGGGCATCTCTGTGTTATGGCTGCACCGGGCCTTGTAAGCTCCTCCATACAGGAGCTCTTCTGGGGTGTCAGCAAGCATTAAGCAAGCCAGTCCAAAAAAAAATCATCCTCTGTCCTCAGGTATTACCCAATGCATGGATAAATAACCCAGCCTGGTTGAGTATTGCAGAGCGTGCCATTGCTGCAGCCACAGCCTTTCTCCTAATGCAATACCACCAGAGATGTGAGCATCCACTGCATGTTCGGATTCCTTAGGGCTCAGTTCAGCTGCTGACACAGACACAATGACATTAGAGCCACCCTGGGGTACCCAAGGTCTGTACAGTTCTGGCATGAGATGCCCAAAGAAGTGACCGAACAGAGGCTGAACAAGGGGACCACGATCCATGGACATCACGCAGAAACAAAGCTCAACACCTTCCGAGATGAAATAAATATCCAACAGATGTCTGTTTAGCAGCGTGCCCTGCTGGTCCTATCAATGATCTCAAGTCATCTGCTGGAAGAAAACAGGACAAATGGTTGAGTCAGACTGCCAAATATCTATTACATATTTCTGTAGCAGAGACTCCCATAGAGTTGTATCAACCTCTTAAATAAACTGTGTTAGCATAAAGCCCACACATGCTGCATTTGCAGCAAGGCTGAAGTGCCAGCAACAACACTCTGGTTGGTAAAAAAGAAATAAGGGCTGACTTGAAAAGCTGGGTCAAGAAAAGGTTCCCTTTTTCTCTAAAAAAAGCCAAAGAATGACCCCAAATTCACCAGCGAGAGCTTCCGGGGCAGGAGGGGGAAGCCTGCTGAACTACAACGGTTTCTGTTTCCAGCCTGACTTCATCGAGGAGCAGTCATTCGGTGCTAAACAGAGAGATTTGACCACAAAAAATAAATGGACAGAGTTCACAAGTTCCCCAGCTGCACAGCGAGAACAAAGACAACCAAAACCCTCGGCGGTTTGTGCGAGCTGACTCAGAGAGCAGATCATGGAGAGCATCTCCCCGGCAGCAGCCTGCGAGCACTCACGGGCATGGGACAGGTCTCAAGGCTGGATTTAAAACCAGTTCACTTCAGAATCCCTCAGTCTCTGGAGAAGGTTAACCTTAGCCATTATTAAAAATGATGAAGCTAATTAATAAAGTCCCCAAGTATGCTCTAGAGAACTAGCTCCTGGCCACCTTTGGAAATACTTATCTGCCATCAAACACTTCTTAAAAATAGAAGCTGCTGCCAGGAAGCCTTCAAGTTTGACATAAAAGTTCTTCAGAAAGCTAAGCAGAGCAAACGAGGCCCTGTACGGGAAGGGGAAAACTACGTGGTGCTTTGCATCGTGTTTTTACCTCTCCAAAGCCACAGCACCAGGGGTAACCAAGCAGCTTTCCCCAGCAGCTTCTCCCTCACCCATCACTATTTGCATTAAATAGTTTGAATGAACACCTTTTCCTCCTTGCATTTCTTCTGTGCATTAGGTTCTACGTAAGCAGCAGCTTTGCAGCCAAGCTTTCATTCAGAGGTTGACATTCCTTCCAGACTGTTTTCTGCATCACTTTGCCGTGTCAGTAACCAGTATATTTAGGTCAAAGACATTGTGCTCTCGCTCTAGAAGAAAAATAAAAAGTTCCTTATCAAAGCGTTCATCTTTCCACTGGAGCTAAGGGATTTATGCAAACTTTGTTTAGATTGGACCTCACTAAAAACTGCAGAAATGAAACTCCAAACATTTGAGCACAAGAATTAGAAGCCTCCAACTGGAACAACAAGAGGCAGGATGAGAAATCCAGTGTGACACAGCCTGCCACGCTGCCCTGCAAGAGCAGATTAAAAAAGAGATTACGGTCAATTTCTGCAGCGAAATAAGCTCGCCTGATGGGGAGTACAACAGCTTCTGCTTTAATCAGAGAGGCGCACCCAAGGGAAAAAATAACCCAAACGCGATATATCCACATTAAAACCCCTACACCGAAGCAGAGCTACACAGGGCTTCTCTCTAAAAACTGTGCAGTGGCGTATCAGTCGGCACCATCTAGAGAGTTACAGACACTAAGAAACAAAATCTGTCGTCTCCCCGAACAGACCTTTCCTCTAACTTTAGGCGGCCTTTCAATACAGTGGAAGTATGACAGTACAGACTGATTAACGTAATCATGATTCTGCTAAATGCAATGCTTCCCAGAACCTTGAAGGTATCTGCTTACTCTCCTTTTAGGCAAAGATAACAAAATCGTCCACTGGAAATCTTTAAATCCTCAGGCATTCATTTGCCCACAGCAGTACCAACTGCTTATGGTGATGGGACAAGCGTGAGAAATCTCATTTGCTGTCTAAACATGGGAGCTATAGCTCCAGTTTTCATACCAGGAATTGTTGCTGATGTCAGAGGTGGAGTTTGGTTAAGACCAAGTCACAAATATGCACACGTACACTGGTGGATCCCAGGCAGGACTCCTAGAGATCCCCGACACCTCCGAGGTCTTGGCCTCAGGGTCCCTTTCCTGCTGGGAGAGGCAAAGACAGCGAGAATAAAACAGGGGTGAAGAAGCCAGGGAAGCAAACCAGCCAGCAAAGAGCCGTACGAGGAGAAGCTGGAGACCTGGGACTGCAGCCGAGATCTTTTATAATTCATGAGCAATACTCTTACGCGTTACAAGGGATAAGGATGGGGAGCAGACGTAGCTGATGCACACCACCAGCCTCTGGTTTAAGTCACCAAAGTTAAGTTTCCCATTGAGATGGACAAACATGAAATGGGCTTTCATAAAAAGGGAAATATTTGGGTTTTGCTCCTAAACCCGAAGGGCTATTTTAAGAGGAGGAGGGTGGAAGGAAGGGAGGTACACTGCAAAGGGAAGGGTCTTTGTCTTGCAATCAGCCATCTTCCTGTTAGCATCAAGTTTAGAAATAAAAATAAGTTTGGGTTGTTTTCCTTTTTTTTTTCTTCTTTTTCTTTTGCACACAGGTGCACGCTCACGACAGCCTCATCTGTATCCCACTGCAGTTACCTACACAAAAAACCAGGGAGCTGTTCCAGGGCTCTTTGCAGGCACAGTTCAGCTCCAGAGCTTTGACTCTTCCCAGAGTCATAGGGTCACCAAAGCACTGCTGATCCACCTGCATCACATGAAATACTGCGTTATTCCCGTACTGGGACAGGAGGGGAGCTATCCGGATACCACGTTTGTGCCCAGCTGCGCCAGCACAGCCCCAACTCCTGGGCAGCAGCATAACCAGGTACAGGCTTTTCATCTCCCCTGCTTGCCACACGGACAGAAGCACATGCAGCCATCTCTGCAATACGTTTAAGCTGTATCTTCACCCCATAAAATCTCAGGAGTACAGTCCTAAACCCGAGCGGTGGCTGTAACACGTGCACATCTCTCTCCCTGCCAGCAGGCAGAGAGCCTCTCACCCACTCGGCTCCTGCGAGATCCAATCCCTCCGGCCAAATCCCCCCTTGACGTAAGGAGCATACGACGCACGGGATGAATCGGGAGCAGCGCAGATATCTTCATGACCCACCCAACTGTGAGGCCTTGGGCCTCCTGCATCAAGCATTAGAAGATGATTTTCTGGATGAAAAAAAAATATCTCCAAGTGGGAAGTTATTTAAGATTTACGAAGGTGAACCAAAGGTTCAGAAAAGGAAGCAGAGCAACACCCAATCTTTTTAATTCCATGATGCTCGACCTCTAAAAAGCAACACGGACGGGGGGGTCAGGAGGTCATCGCTGTTTGGAACTGTCAGCTCTTAGCAGCGCTTGATCTGAAACTGTGCTCAGCGGTGCGATTACAAGCTGTAGATTGTTACCTAGAATTTGTGGGAAGCAAAAAAAAAAAAACAAAAAACAAAGCAAAAACGGGGGTATCCAAGCAAGAACATCGCACGGCGTGCCTGGATGCAGCAGCATCTGCGCTGGCTCTCGCAGACGGCCGCGGCGTACCGCGGGATTCGAGCAGAGCACAGCGGGGACTCTGCTCCGCTGCGGCGATGGAGCAGGAGCAGGAGGCTGGCAGAGGTTTCCCAGCAGGAGGTTAGGCTCTGTACCAGAGGAGGAATCAGCAGGAAAATCTCTTCACCCCTGGACTTGGCTTGGGTAAGGACAAAAAGCAGGTCTTTCAGGCAAAACTTTAAAGGAATCGCAGGGACAGCTTTCTGTATGTGCAGGACACAAAGCAGAGCCTTTGGAGGGCAGGCAAGGGCTGCAGATCCCCCCTGGCACAACGCTGCGGAGGCACGGGGGGAAAGCACACCCCTCGCTCACATCCTTCAGCCCCCGGGAGCAGAACAGCCCCCAGCTGCCCACTTCTACGAGACCACCGCTGCTAAAACCAGCACACAGCAGTTACAAAATACCCAGAATCGGTTATTTAAAAAGAAAAAAGAGAAAAAAAAGCACACACCCAGGTATTAGTGCCATGCTGTTGGAACCCGAGCCAACACGCCGAGCCATTTTACTGCCTGATAGAAGCTGGTTTGTGCACTCTCGTGGGGCATTTCCCCACAGCACGGCTCTGCCTACGCTCGGCCAGCCCCATGTGCCTTCCCAGCTAGTGGGGGGACCAAAACCAAGGCAGCAAATACAACGGCACCTCCTCCAGCAGGGGTGGAAGGAAAAAGAGAAAGGAAAATGAAGCTGAGGAGTGAGAGAAGGTTTTCTGGAGTGGTCAGATACGAGCAGAGCTACGTTGCGTAACGACGGCCCCTTGACTTTTGTTATTTCTCCCAGCCAGCTCCTCCAAAAATCTATTTGTTATTGTTTATTTGGGTACCAGTCCAAATTGCTGTGGGAGGAAAGAGATTAAAAAAAAAGGAACTGCTGTCCAGCCATTAATTCTAGCACTGCAGCCATCCAGTACTCTCCGTCTGTTAACGAATCAGTGCCCTGTTTATTGCAATACTCGTCCACAGAGCCTGGAAGTTAAACACGAGAAAAACAGATCTTAATGAGACTTAGCAAAGCAGCTCTGGCTGTGTTTCTCCTCGGGCAGGATGAATGTGCCTCTGCTGATTTACCCACGGCTCGGTCCAGACCCGCAGTTTTGCCCCGCATCTCCCCCCTGAGAGCAGGCGGCAGCATGCAGCCGGCAGCAGCGCTCCTGAAACGTAAGCCTCTGCGAAACATTATATTGCCATAAAGACCGGGCTGTGTCAAAAGCTGGGAGCAGCCATCCGTCCTCCCAGCCTCCCAGGATGGAAAAGAAGTCACGTTCCACCAGGTAACAGGAGAAAGCCCTTTCTGACCCGGAAAGCAGTGCTCTGTTTGGTTATTTTCCCCTCCCGGGCCGTAAATGTCACTGCCACCGGATAGTCTGGCCTTTGTGGGTCCAGTCCGACCTTTTTACCAGGTTCTTGCTTTCACACAGCCACCTCCGGGCCAAACCTCCCTGTTCCCAGCGCATGAAGGGCTCAGCAAGAGGCCAGAAGCGCTGAGCCAAAGGCAAAGAAGCCCGTTAGCCTTGGCACACACCCGGCTTTGCCCAACCCCTGAAGTTCACAGCCCTATCAGCCGTGTGGCCCTGCGGTGCTCGTCTGCGTAATCCCAGCTCCTTCGTACCATCTGTTCCCCCCTCGGCAGCCCGGCCATCAGACGATGCTACAGCTCGTGTCTCCCTAGTAACGGGGTTCTGTCGATCCTTCCCTGTCTTCCTACCAATCCCGCCATCTACCAGGATTTTCCCTGCAGGGGATGCAGAACAGCATTGGTGGAAAAAATACAGGGGATGAGAAACACTTCAGGAGAGGCATAGAGGGTGTATGAGTAGTGCATGGGGTTAGGAGAGCTAAAAACCTACTGAAACCAGGTGTTCTCGTTGTATCGGAGTAAGACCCCAACACAGCTTCTGTGAGCCAGGTCTGGGATCTCACCTGAGCACTCAGTGCTCCAACAGGTCCTCTTACAAAGGTGCCAGCTATGAATAGCCGTGAATCAATACACAAGTCTTAAGAAAAACACCCTACACATTCCCTGCATCCCTAAGACCATGTTCTCTAACACTTCCAAGGCTAAAAACGCCACCACCCACACCATGCAGGTGAGGAAGGGCTGTATCCCCACTCTAGAGACTGGCTCTCTTACTGCAGGATTTCTGTCGGTGACTGCTGGCTGCCTTCGCTTCCTTAATCCTTAAATCCCCGCACTCTCTTCTTGAGGTTAATCCAGTTAAAGCTGTCCCCTCCCTTTGGCCGGGGCTGTGCAGAAACGACCACCTGAAGGGCAGAGCTGCTGAAGGCAACGCTCAGGGTACGGCACCTCCCAGAACCTGGCTCAGCTGCAGGAGACAGCGCAGGATAAATGCTCATTGCTGGTGCCAGACAAAGAAATGAAGATCAGGAAGGTGAGGGCAAAAGGCAGTCCTCAGGGACTGGTTAAGTCAGCAGGAGTCAATCATCCAGCCCGACCCAAATCCCCGAGCCGCTTTCTGCCTTGAGATAACTAGGAACAGGTTTACGCTGTACTAGGATAACGCAGCCCTAAAGCAGTGTAAGTGCCCGTGAAAATCCCTGGTTTGGGGAGTAGAACTTGCCTTTGAGGTCGTCTGTAAATAAGATGGCTACACGGCATTGCTGCAACTGGAATAGTGACCACAGTCAGCAACAGCAAATCACTTCAGGCAGGCCACGCGGATCCTGCCCCAGTGCCCACGCCGTGCATCTTCTCCTTGTGAAGCTGGCCCAGAGGCCCTGGAGTAGGGTGCGTAGCTGAGGAGAAAACCACCGCACATGGGCTCCCTGGTGCTTGCCAAGCTCTTCAAGCTATGCACTAGAGCCAGGCCTGGGACCATAAGCTCTTTGTGTCCCTGGTCATTCACAACCCAGAGAAACACAAGCCTGGTTTCGAGGGCTGTTTGTCAGCCTCGTCCTTCCCAGATCCTCGGTCTCGGGGCAGTGGGGATGAGTACGTCCTGCAGCGCGGCTGCCTGCTGGGGAGCCCGCAGGGGACATGTTCAGCTCCCCCGGAGGGGAAGCAGCTACCTGGAGACAGGCAGGTGCAGGGAAAGGGGACGAAGCGAGGGGCAAGCTGCCCGTGCCGCTCAGATCCGTAGCACGCTGCTAACTCCACTCACCCAGATACGGAGAGCCTCTGATACTCGGTCTCTGGTGCATATTTAAACGCTCCTTCTGAATGGCCGATTAGTCAGAAGTGGAATGTTTCTGCATTCATGGAAGAGCTATTTTAGGATTACATTATGCGCTCTGCTTCCATTAATAGGTACACTTAGAAGAAAAAATCCGAGGCGCTACACCCAGCGATGCACTCGCCTCAGCTACTGCAGGCACAAACATCCAGAGCAGGCAGAGGAGAGCCGGGTCCTGCTACTGACAGACCGCATTTGTCTTCACGTTTCCAGGGATCACCTGCTCATTAGGCGTGCCAAATCCTCATGGAACAAGCCAAATCGCTGCGCTCACCAGCCACCCCCTTTACAGACCTGCCAGCCTGCACCTAGCAGAGATGTAACGCCGCCGTAGTGCCACCAGCTGAAGGAAGTTACCCAGACCAGGGCAGCATCTCCCATCTCCTGGGACTCCGCAACTGGCTGACCCAAACGCTCTCGTTCCAGGCTCCAGTTGCCCTGCCAGTGCAGCCCACACTTGCCAGCACTCCTGGTACTCACCTGTACCCTGCCGGGCCCCCTTCCTCGCATCCCATGGTTATTTGTCAAGCTGAAACTCACTGCAAGTTGTTTTGGAGCGAGTCAGGAACTCTCAGGTTTCTTAAGCTAGCAAAGCTCACATTATTGATTGCTGCCAAGGGTTTAATAAAGCCAAAGCCTGGCGATTTTCAGGAAAATACACACCTGTGTTTGGCCCAGAAGAGCTGTGCGATGCAGAACAATCAGATCAAAACAGTTCGGTCAAAAACCAACCCACCGCCAACAACAACAAAACAAACCCAACCCCCCAAAACAACCACACCCTTTGTTTGTTAAAAAAAGCTTAAAAATGTGTAGGTGTGTATACGGTGTTGGTCAACAGATGTAGAGACCAACAGAGCTGCAACTTCCCTTCCAATACTCTCAGCACATCTGTACCACACGTGGATCTAACGCAAAAAGGTTCAGCAACCTGCTGCTCACACTCCCTACCCGTACACATATATGCTAGCAGCCCTTCAAAGCCCCCAATATTCTCTCCTACGTGTACTGGGATCGCAGCTGTATCTAGAAAGCCGCACGCAATGACCTGTCAGCTGTGACACCCACATTTCTTCCATCCCCTCACGTGTGAGCTGCAATATCAGGGTTAGATCCATCTGGGAACCGTGCAGGAGCTAAGGAAGGAAGCATGAATGCAAGCACTTGGCAAACCACAGACGAGTTGCATGCCGATGGCACAAGTGACGTTATTCTTGTTTCAACAAAATAAAAATAAATCGATAATCTTAACACGGGGCAGGTTCAGGATGAAGATCAGCTTTCTGCCAGTCTTGCTTTTGCTGGCAGATTTACACGGAGGGGTCTGAAGACCAAAGGCAGAAGAATCCAAAAGGTACACGTATAATAAATCTCATTAAAGCCAGAACAGGTTAGCCCTCTGATGAACCTAAGCTGCAGATCCTCCTAATGCGCTTGAAGAAAGCTTGGCGGACCGGCCAAATGAGGAGGATTCCCTCAGCTCACACATCCACGTCCTCTGAGCCAAGTGGAAATACGGTGAGCTGTGCAGCATGAACTGAGCTCTGGTGGCTTTTTTTAAAAATTGTAACCGTGAAGAACAAACCAAAGTCCTGAAGTCTGATGCAACAGGTACTAGAGGCAGAGCTGAAAACAAGATCCAACCCGGAGGAAGAAAGGTGATACAGAACTCACTGCATTAAAACCAGTGTCACTCTGGGGCTGGATCTGAAGAAACGCATTAGTCCATGCAGACATAAAAATACACAAAAAGCATCCGGGAACTCAGAGCACAGTCCGTCTGCTGAAAAATGCACCCCCTAAAGATGGTCAGCCTTACTTCGTGACACTGAACGGCTTGAGGAGACATCTCCTCTGTAAAGCCTTGGCTCCAGGAGGTCGGGGCAGTGACCTGCATCCAGCAGCAGCTGCACCACCAAGGGTGGGGGCAACACAGAACCCGACAGCAGTCGCAGCACATACAGGATCACAGAGCCACAGAACAAAACAGATCACTCGCAGATTTCCCACTTGAAGCACGCTCCCCAGAATTTAGGAGCTCTCTGAGCGAGATGTCAAGACACTCTGTTTTACCAAAGCATGCTTTTTTTTCCTTTTTTTTTATTAAAGAGGATGTGGGGAGGGAAGCAACACAACTTCCAACGCACATATCATTTCTGTGAAAATACAGAAGAGTTCGGTTAATGAACCAAGTCACAAATTAAGCAGTCTGAGAATTTCTAGTAGCTTGGCCACGACACAGCCATCCCCCCCTTCACTACTTAGCTCAGAATGCAAGAGCAACAAGAACACATGATGCAGCCCACACTGGTACGGGCAAATACATGGCTGGAGTCACAGGAGCACATTCTTGGGGGCTCATGAACCATCACATGACGGCTATCACAAGAAGCCAATTTACTAAATACAATTTAAACTTGTGGAAGTTACAACTAATAATAAAAGCCATGATGGAATTCCCTTGGGAAGGGGGGAGCTGCACTTGAAAAGAAAGCAGCAAGCAGCAAAATAGCGATCGGCTCTCATGCTGTCAGGAAATTCTGATTTATAATGCTAAACACCTAAGCTAATACGGGTTAAAAGTCCCTAATACGTGCTTCTAGTTACACAACTTACAGCCAGTAAAAAGCCTACCAGCCATCAAAACCTTAGCAATGAGCCTCCCAAGAAGGTACAAACATTTGTATTGAGTTGTAGAGACCTGGGCCCAAACGTTTCAGACTCTGCCAGCAGACTGATCGTTTGCTCTAAAGCTGAGTGTCTTTTTTTAATAACTAAAACCAAGAGGACATGCAATGCACAGCCCCTAAACTGCCAGGACGCACTGACAACTATTCAGAAGAAAATACACTCACTGCTTCTAACTCCAACCACATAAATGAAAATAAAAGCAGAACTGCCTCTCAAGAAGCAGACACTGCACAAATCGATTTTCACACTTGCACCATTTGTATTGATTTCTGTACCAGGACAAAGGAACCTGCTTTTTATTTCATAAGAGCCACGTCCATACGAGATCTCAAAGCTGTATTAACATTTTATCTTGCCCTTTTTATTAAGGATTGGCCCCGTCCTAGGGCAGTGCTCCACATTCAGGGATCCCGAAGGCTCCTGACTGTATAAAAGGTTCTGATGATCCACAGGGCCACTATCAAACAGATCACTCCAGACTCATCCTCGGGATTAAGTCATCTCTATTTATGAGCCCTGATGCGATGATCTGTCTATTACAGAGCCTAAGTGCTGCATGAAAGCCTCTTCAAGGCCTTCGCCATCTGTGAATTACATTATTAACAATGGCACGGACTTCCTAAGAGCATCTGGTTCTCTCCCCAGCCCCCAAACCGCTGGAAAATTGCCCTTCAGCATCTAACCAGGCTCGGGTTCGGCTGCCCGCCTGCCCTCCGGTCACGGAGGGAGGACGGGGCTCAGCTCCCCGCTCCCACGCCCTCCGCGTACTCTGAACAACTCCTGCTGTTGTTAAGTTAAAGAGAAACAACCCAGACACGCGTGCCACAGGCACTCGATTGGGAAAAGCCCGGGTTTATTTCATCATTTCGCAGAGTCCTAAGGGTGATCCTGGCCGCTGCAGGTGGCAGCCCCGCAGCTCGGGGCGCTATCGGGAACTGGCAGCAGCCAGCGCGCCACCCTGAACTGCCACTGCTGGAGGTAACTTGCGAGATGTGAATAAGCTTGTTGTCATCCCAAACCTCTGCCCCACCAAGGATGTTTCAGAAGCTGGTTCTGAAAACACGCCAGCTTCTCGTAAACAAGGGAGGAAGAGACCGTACCGCCCGGGGCATCGGGGCGCGCTCTCCGCGGAGTGTTGCAGAGTCCCTGTCCCATCACCAGCATCCTTGGCTCCTCAGCAGCACCACTGACCCTCACAGGACCAGAGGACTTCCCACCCCATTTGCCACTGCTTGCTGTTCAAACCCAGATTCTACAGTATCCTCCTCTGTCTCAACTTCTCAGCAGTATTTCTTGCAAGAGCCCAATGTTATGGGCAGCTCAATAAAGACTTCTGTTCAGCAGGGAACAAGCAGTCCTGTACCATGCAATAACACGCAGAAAACACGGGGTGGAGGGAGAAAAGATGACAATGTTTTGGGACAAAATCACGAGAACCCTTCTGCTGACATATTGCTTCTCCAATTCCTACCCTTAAAAAATAAAAAAAAAATGAAACCAGGTGTGCATTGAGCTGCTCAGCCACTGGCGACTGAAACATACTCGTGCTATGACTCCGGGTAAGCACTTAATTTACTCAGGTGTCCAAAATAATGGAGAAGGATGTTTATCCGGAGTCACCATCATTACACCGCGCTGTGCAGGTCGTGAGAGGAAGTGTGCAATTACTGGTGACCTCAAGCTAGAGGAGATGAGGAAGCTAGGAGCACACAGCAGCTAGCCTCCAGGATGGTCTTGCCAGGGTTTAATTTTGTTTCAGCCATGACTAGTCCCTACAGCTTGGATGGCAGGTTGGAACCACGACCCAGGCTCCCGGGAAGGGACATTCCTGTGTTTTTATTCAGCCATTTAAACAAGAGAGCCAAAAGAAAAGTAAGCAAGTTTTATGACTGCCTTCCGAAGGCCTGCCTAATAACAGGGTCCCAAACTCTTATTTCCATGTAACTTACTGGGAGGGGTGCAGGGAGAAGAAAAGTAAAGGAACGTGGCAAGTCTTGCAGCATGTCCGTGGCTATCAGGGATGGGCTCTGCCAAGCCCAGCTCCCGACACAGCAGGAGCAGGGCATCCTGTCCCCACAGCCTCAGGGTTACGACGCTAGTACTCCAGCAGCAGCAACTAGAACTGGAATGAAGTCCCATCCTTCAAACAGTAAGCGCAGGTGATCATGTAATCAAATTAGCTAATATTATGCTAAATCGGTGCATTGAATATCGCCCAGTGAGCTCATTTCTGGAGGCAGTTCAACGCCTCACTTCTAGGACTGATGTCAGTGTCACATGCCTGGAGAGGATCAGTCTGCAGCTGGATGTTTTAAAGCCTTCTATCAGGGGCACAGAAAAGTCAGCGGATTTCAACAGCACCAACTAATGAATTTGTGTTTTATCATAACAGTTTAGTCACCAGACCCAGCTGGCAATAGCTGAGCGAGTATCAGGCCCTTTCAGAGGTTCCCCTTGCCTCCTCTTTAAGCCACTAGACGGAAACTGAGGAGTGGGGCAACACACTTGTTTCAGCAGAGAAAGCTGTGTTTCAACAGAAAAGAAAATCAACAGAAAGACAAGGAAACAGGAAACTCTCGCTGATTCTGAACGATTAACTGTTGAGAAACTATGCTCAGTACTTCTCAAATAAATCACAGCAGGGCAAAAGGTGCTGAGCATGGGGAGCACAAACGCTTCACACTGCAACATCCATCCCTGCATTCAAACCCCGTTCAACTCACAGATCAGCCGTGAAGCTGTATTTTATTGTGACATAAAAGAGGGATGCCTGAAGTTCCGTGGCAAGTGTTCATGCAGTATCTGTGAAGTCTCCCGCACCCTGACGCTCGCTGCTTGCGCTCTCCCAGCGGCTAGGAATGGATCTGCGTTACACAAATAAGCAGTGTCTTCATTGTGCAACTGCATGCGACTTTTTTTTGGGAAAAACAATGCTCAAATACAAGGGGTGTTGTGTGCATCAGGCCGCAGAGTGGGTGGT
Organism: Oxyura jamaicensis; assembly: GCF_011077185.1. Taxonomy (NCBI): domain Eukaryota; kingdom Metazoa; phylum Chordata; class Aves; order Anseriformes; family Anatidae; genus Oxyura; species Oxyura jamaicensis. The sequence goes on from NC_048911.1 coordinate 7,012,661, forward strand.
AGTGGTGTTGTCAGACAGCACGCAGCGCTGCTTACCTCCACGCCCATTGACTTCAGTGGAAGGAGGCTATTTAGGAAAAGTCTCTGAAGCTGAAGCGTTCCCTAACCCATGGTGGTGTCCATATGCTATACTCAAGGAAGAGAAAAAAAAAGAAAAAAAGAAAACCAAAGAGGTGAAGAAGCATGAAATCGCAGGGCCCCCATCTCTTCCTTCCTTGAAGACTCTCGCAGTCCCCATTCCAGTTCAGAAACCAGGCTGTACACCCATCAACTCCGAGCAAGCCCTTCACCGCGCTCCCCGAGCCTTTTACACCTCCAGAGCGTAGGATGAGAACCACGCTAATCATTTACTGCATGCTCACATCGCTCCCAGAAGACCTGTGATGAAGATGCCTTAAAGCTTCACATTCTGCTCAACTATTCAGTTGTTCAGCGCGACTAGCTCAGGGGCTGCACGAAAGCACCCTGCCCTTGTGCAGTACAGTGCAGGGATCATCTGAAAAGATTCCCGGGAGCTTCTCTGAAAGGAGCTCACAAGCCCTGAATCCGTTTCAAGGGCAATTCAGTTCGCACACATCCCAGCTACAAGTTTCACTTGTAATAGCTCGAGGAGGAGAGCCAGAGGCAAGGAGCACCGCGCTGCCACGAGCGCGAAGCCCCACGCATGGGGCTGCCGGAGCAGCCAGCAGCTCGGGGCCGCCGGAGCTGGCAGAAGGACCAGGCACTGGGATGTTGGAGCGTGTGACAGGCACTGTGCTCACCCCGTGTGAACCCACGGGTGAATAAATGTGTGTGCAGAGCGCAGCTGGGGTCAGGGAGGGTTACTGCACAGCCACCTCTCTAGTAGCACCAGGAGCAACTCCCCGAGGCTTACCACTCGTTTTCAGCCTGCACTTTTCATCCTGGGTATTCAGTTAAGGAAAGAAGCGACTAAAGGAAACAATGAGATCCTTACATGCACAAGTTCTTATTGTGCTGCTTGCAGTTCAGTAAGACATGTTCCTCATTTCACGATGAGGTTTATAAGTTCAGCATAACCCCAAGGTTTTATTGAAGTGAGCAGAACGCAGCCTTAATTCCCAACTATCCTATTTTCAGCCCAATTCCCCCATACAGAGCTTCATTTTTTCAAAGGTTTGAAGCTATTTGGCAGTTGCGTGCAGCCCAGACCAGCCCATACTTTTTTTTTTTTTTTTTTTAATTTTAGACTTAATGTAGCATGTACTCTCAGAAAGGTTTACAATGCAGCCTTTTGTAGTTAACTTGCTCCAAGCTGGGCCACTGCCAGGTTGTTATCAATGACATTTTAAAGCAGATGAATGAAGTTCTTATGTACAGTGACAAGCAGAATTGTGATATGGCACATGCATACCCTGAAAGAAGAGAGCTTGCTATTAGTTTGTCAGGTTAATAAATAAATAGTGATTTCAGGAATAAAAGCCCTTTATTAGGAAACAAAAGAACAAAATTAATATTTATAAAGCTTCAGTGGTTAAGAGCACTCTTTAAAACAAGATTATTCCATTGCAGCTGGAGCCACCATCGCAGACCAGAGATCCTCGACCATGGCTTCCCCTCCCAACACCCCGCTGGTGCTGGGCAGGGGACGAGGCTCAGCTCCCTGCTCCTTCGGGGGCAGGCTGCTTTCAGTACACCAAGCACCTGTGGAAGCCCATGACACTGCCACAGCTTTGGGGCTGCGGCTGCTCGAGGGGCTGCCTGCAGGTTTGGGATGGCAGCAGGGAGCCTGGGTGCTTGGTGCTTGCTGAGAGCAAACCCAACCGAGAGCGGTGAAGCTGCACCTTGGCAAGGCTGCCTGCAAGCAGGAGGCAGCTGGCGAGTGGCTTCCCCACCTCTCTGCTCACAGCCTGTTGATACAGCTCGACTGCTTCGGGGTTTCTCAGTGTTTCCCACAGCACATGCAAATCTGCCGTGGCATCAAAGCAAGGTTGAAGAAGAGTCAATCGTGTCCAGGATGTCCCATTTCACAGCGACCAAGTGACGTCCTGACAAAAGCAGACTGCTGCTCCCCCCACGCTGCCTTCACGTTTAACCCCCCTCAGCCCAAGAGGATCTGTGCTCATGTGTCCTAAAACCAAACCTGTAACCCTAAACTTAACAACAATAAAAACTGAGCTTGTTTGACTATTTTTTAGATGCGGTGCATCTCAAGTTTAAAATCAAGACATGAGCACTTACTCAAGCTTAATTTATTTTGCGTCGAGCCACCTTCAGCCCAAATTCCAACAGACATCAGGCTTTCCTCCTCCTCTAGAGAAAATCAAGTTGGACTTCCTCCCGCATAAGAGAACGAGGCAGAAACCGCCCCAAAATAACCGTCTCAGCCATCCACACTCACATTAACAGCTCTCAGTTAAACAGAGCTTCCTCCAGACTACAGCAGTTTCTGGTGTACGTCTAAGAGCAGAATTCCACTTCAAAGCCCTTCAAAGTGTGGGCTGCAGCAGGCTGTGGCACAGCTGATAGCTTTGCAAGCACAAGTTGAGATCGGGGATCTGCGGAGCATGCGACAAGCACTCCTTTCACCCACTGAGACTGTGCAAACTCGACTCCAGCCGTACTACAAGCGTTAACTGATAACGTCTCCCTTGCCTGCCAGTTTATATAACTATGCCCAACTCTGGGGAAGGCGTCTGAAAATACGCTACGTTCATGTTGCTTTGCCCAGACAGCTGCTTATTCAAGCCTTCGGAGCGCAGCAGAAGGTGCCCAGATGAGGGCAAAGGATTTCCAGCGCAGAGGAGGCACCCGCAGCACATGCCGAGGCGGCAGCAGCAGGCAGACAAGAACTGCGAGACAGCCTTCACGTTTCATTTCCACATGTGATTGTGCTGAGAAGGTTCTGCAATATCAGACCTGACCCTCGCTACAGGGGAAGGAGCTGTCTGGAGATTCGCTGTAGAGCTGAAGTTTGGGCTTCCATGTCCTAATAACTGCTGTGAGATCAAAATATCACCGAGAAATGTCAAAAAAAAAAAAAAAAAAAAAAAAGCAGGTTGTCCTGTTTCACTTCACTTTTTGAAGTCACAAGCTCGCTACCCTACCTAAGCACAACTCACCTGAAACCAAAAACAGAGGAAACTCCCACTAACAAGGCCCACGAGATGTTACATAAGAAAAACACTTGTTCAGTACGCGAATTAAGTCTTTGTCAACTGTGCTGCAATTTTAAAAGGTAAAGGAGAACTCTGCCATTTCAAGGCTTACACTGCACCCGGGAAGACAAGAACATGGCAGCTAGTTAACTGCTTAACGCCACCTTCTGAAGCACTATGCTTAAGTGTGAAGCATCAGCTGAAGAACATGCCCAGATCTGCAACCTTCGGCTATTTTACACCATTCTGGAGGACTGTAGAGAGGAAAACAAACAAGAAAGAACTGAAATGAACACAACAACAGTAAGAATCAATTCCAGAAATACTGTTACCTTGTCCCCTAGCATTTCCTCCTGCTTCCCCACTCAGCACTGCTGCAAACCAACAGCAGACACAAAAGGATGCCCACCGATGAACAAGTCGCGAGCCATCTCCCAGAGAGCTGCTCACCCTCTGCTGCTAAGCATCAGCAACCACATCCAGAAGGAGCCCTGGTTTTTAATTCTCGACTGAGCAACATTGACTCCAAGTAAAGGTCTGGGCTTTGGGTTTTGGATGCCTGGACGACGGCACTCAGCACTTCTAATAGTATTCAGCAGCTTCAGAAATTTGCAGCAAACTCCAGCTGCAGAAGGGTTAACACAAAGGGCTGGTCCTGCCTCATGCAGAGATTCAGACGACCTCTGAGTACCAAAGCCCTCCTTTGGAAAGCAAAGCATTTTGCACAGGCACGGCATAGGCCCTATCCCTCCCTCTCATCATCACACCAAAAGGTACAGAGATGAAAAGCCTGAAGTGTTTTTTTTTTCCCTTAAGGATCCTAATATGTGCATTTCTCAGATGTTGGCTACTGAAGCTAAACCAAGCCAGTTGAACGAGTCTTAAAAGTTTTCACATTAATGGTAAACGTGATAATTCTGTACATCAGAACAGAAGGGACGTGGTAGCAGCCAGCTGGAGTAACTGGACAACTGCATTCCTTGTGACAGGGCCAGCTTTCCATGCTAAGGATCCACCTCTCAGATATTTAATCCAGTTACAGGCTGAAGACAAAGGGGCTCAGCTCAGCAGCTTCTGCATTTTTGCTAAGGAGGCCTTGAAATCTAAGAAGTAAAAGCAGCATCCCTCAGCAAGAGCCTTCTGGTGCCATTCTTCCCTATTTCTTTTGTTACTGAGAGAGGAAAAAAAGGTAAACTTGTGTGTCTGGAACCTGCCCCGACCTGCCTTTGGGGCATCCCCACTCCTATGACAGCAAAGCCAGATACAGGCCAATCAGCAGAGCACGTCACGTACCGGCTGATGCTGCAGGCTGGCCCACGCCGACTGGGGAGAGAAAACGCGACTCAGTGGGACAGAGGAGGCAGGTCAGGGTCTTCTGCCTTTCGGATCCTGCTTTATCTCACCTCAGACTGGTTTCTGGCTCACCTTGCCAGGGTGTGGGCCCTGCAACCAGCAGCTGGCATTACAATGCCAAGACGACGCCTTGGAACCTGCTCCCTGTGCCACTGCTGAGCAGAGGGCAGTGCGGGCACTAAGCCACCCCCAGAGCTCTGGTTTGAGCGCAGCGCAGGGACAGGGTGAGCGGTGATCAGTTAGTTTGAAATAGGCTGGAAGAAACTTCCCGTGTTGGAGTAATCACAGAATATTTAAGTTGTGGCCTTGAGCACGCCACTAATTTCACCCCAGAACAGCCCACGCCGATTCTGTACGGTCGCTGTTTCATTGAAGCCCGAGCTGAGGAGCCCCTCGGGAGGAGGAGGGCTGACCTAGCCAAAGGCAGGGAGCAGCCACAAGCAAAACGTATTTCAGCAAGTGCCACGGGCACTTCATTTACCAAGGCCATAAGAAGTTCACGTCACAGGGCATTTGCCAGGAGTTTCATGATTGCTGGCGTACACACGAAGGGTGCGTCTCACCACGGAGGCAGCGAGCTGCTGAGCTGGGTGACTCATCCCACGGCAACGTTCTCTGCCTTCCGACAGGAGAGCAGCCTGCAGTGAGCAACGCCGATAAGATGCCTACTCAGAGCAATTCTATTCGGGCAAAAAGCTACTGACACATCCAAAGCTGCAGGTACAGGAGCCTGCCCAAATGCTAACTGAAACACACGGACACCGCAGCATTACACCACTGCACTACGACATTTTGCAGGGGGTTCCCCATGGTCTAGTCAACCTGTACAGCCAAATTCAGAAATGCAGAGATGGTTTGACCTTTCACACATCTTTTATCCCTTTAAGCAGAGCCCTCCAGAGGGGCAGCTTCCAGCCAGAATACAAGAAATTGTGTCTCCCTTGTCTAAATCACTCACTACCTCCAGCAGATATCACTCATTTCTTCCCTTTCCAAAATACCTTCACACAAGACATGAGCTTCTCTGCTGCTGTCCAGTAAACAAATTCAAAGCACGCCCTAACAAATCAGTGAAATGGAGAGGAGACTCTTAACTCAGAGGCTGAACCCAACAGCTCAGACCCTTGGAACAGGCGAGCAAGCACGCTGCTTTCAGGGTGCCAGGCCCACGTACGTACAGCAAGCAGCAGTCACAGAAGACTCAAGCTCTAGCGCATGCTTCCTGCCAACGGCATCAGCAGGACTCTGATGTGAACACAGTAAAAGCTCTGAGTCAGTTGAACTCCAGAAATACAGGAGCATTTCTGAAGTCTGCTGTCCAGGGCATCCTAGCAAGGACAGCAGGAGCTTCCAACACGTGGGTCCTGAGAACCGGGCTGCAAAAACTGCCCTCCCACATCAGCAGAGGGGAGCTGCGCTGCCGTACCAGGAGGATGCGGTTTGTTGTGGCTGCAGAATGAAACCTCGAGCTGCAGGCTGTGAGCAGGGAGCAGCTATACCGAGCTAAGCTGCCCAGTCTCTCTCTCTTTTTTTTTTTTTTTTTTAATTTCCCCAGACAGAAGAGTTGCAGCTATAGATCTTTCAGGATTTTATTCCAGGTGAGTTGAAATCCTCCATCATCGCTCCTGCGTGAAGGCCATCCTCTCAGGTTAAACCACTTCCAGCAGACTGGTTTTTGAATGGCAGCCTTCCTTCAGAGAGCACTCTTCTCTTAAGTAAATGTTTCATTGACTCAGAATAACTGTAGATAGCACGCAGCACCCCGACCCTTCCACCCTTCTTTCATTGCTTTAGCAGCAAGGATCAATAGCGGTCAGATGAGGACTCAGCATTGCAGCCCGTTTGCATTTTCAAGTGACAAATTCCTTCTCAAACAAGAATTTACAACTCCAGAGGCAACAATTTCAGCGTACATTTCACTCCCTCTGTTTCCACGTAACTTCATATTTTGGAAGATGCAACCGAGCTGAGTAGCAGTTTTATACAAGGTGCCACAAATGGCACCACATTCAGTAAAAGAATTAATAAAAGGCAAGATGGGTGCAAGGACCAAACTTTCCTCAACCTAAGAATGGCCATTTGGGGTCAACACTGAAGCATATTGACAAAGTCCTACAAGAAGCCTGACTTTTCTGTGAAATGCAGGTTTCAGCTTCTAGGCAAGCTACCATCGCTTCTGGCTGGACTTCACTGGCCATGCCAAAAATACCCCAAAGCTGACAACTTGTAAAGCAATGCTCCAGTAAACAAAAAATGGAGAAGAGAGAAGAGGCTGCCAACTTAGCAAAAATGTTCCTATGATCCTCACTGAGACTCCAGTTCAGCTTTCTTCATCCTCCTCAACTCCATCCTGTTCTCAAGCTAAGAGAGGACTGTGCACTTCATGCAGACCTCCAGGAGAGCCTGCTGTGTGTATATGCTAGGCAACAAACCTTCAGGAGAAGGACGGGCCTGTTGTCACCGTAAGTTTGTCTAAACCAGAAGTTTGTCTAAAGCAGGCATCAGCACATCCTCCTGAGCTGCTGCCTTTGAGAACTTCAGGTACTGGCATAGCTCGTTGCAAAGACTGAAAAACATCAGCTGATGAAAAACAGCAAGTAAGAGATGACAGCAGCTTTATATACAAGGCATTTCTAGGTCTATGAAATGGTTCATGAGAAACTACTGTCCTCCTAGCTACATTGGAGCCCCCTCCAAAACGCAGCTCTCCACAACCTTACACAAGCAGAAGCTATCAAGATCTTCACTGAAAAAAAGGTTCTACCAGATAGAGACTAGACCTGGCGATGATCGAGTGACCTCACAATTATCACGTTTAACAGTAATTGCAGGTAGAGAAGCGTTATATTTAGCTTCCCCATAAATAAGTGGGAAAATATTTCCTGTGTGTTCCACCAGCGCGGAGCTTTCAGACAAAACATGACAGAGACTCCCAACCACATCTGCAGGACTCTGCTTCCTGCTCAAGCTGCTCCCCTGGGATTAAGGAGGGGAAGTCAAACCATTTATATTTTCATCTGCTTTAAACTTTTTTTAAAAAAACCTTGCATTTTAGAACAACATACGCGGCATAGCCTCTCTTTCTGGGTCAGTCGCTCCCTTCCATAAAAGCATATTGTGTCCCTGAGGGCAGGGAAGACAAGTGAACTGCGAGAGGCAGACTGCCTGCCCAGCTTCTTCACTTCCAGAGAGATAAGTATTAGGCAGAGGAGAGACAGCACTTAAAAGGAATTACAGCTTTTGTTCCGTGCATAAAATTAATTTATAAAGGCAAGTTTCAATCTATTATTTCCCATTCCACATAATTGTCAGAGGTCTTTTGGAAAGCTACAAAGAGCCCAAGAGCCGTTTTTCACTGCTTGCATCAACATGATGACACAGGTTTGATGCTAGCCTGGTGACTGACGTTACCCAACAACATCCAGGGCCTTAGATAACAAGGCTCACAAAGGATTTTGAGGCAGGCATCTTTTCCCAGCGCTCCTCTGCTTTAGCCAGGCTGCTTTCTCGTCCTTAGTGCTGACGATGTGGCTGCTGTGCCCACCCTTAGCTACGGAGTGAGCAATAGAGATACCCCGGGTTTGTCAGGGTTAAGACTTCTGCAGTTTAACAGCAAGGTAGGCTCAGAGCTGGTTCATTGCTTAGAGATACAAACAGCCAAATTAACTTAAAACTGACACGCCAACAAGTATTAACAGCTGCCTTGAACGACAATGCACGCACACCAACAGTCCCAGCAAAATAACCTCTTCCCTTTTAAAAGGTTAGATTTTGTTTAACAACAGTGAGCAATTTTTTTAAGCCTCCAAGCAAAGGTTATATCATGTTAGATCCATTGCAATTTCTTTCTGTTTACTATCTTAGGAGCTGCCAAGAAAGCACCCAGACAAAATACGTTTCCATTCTTTGCCACTGAAATGAGAACGCTGGAAGGGAAGAACAGGAAAACCCCCATCACCTGCAAGGCAGGAAATACGGCACAGACACTGGGAGCAGAGTCAGAGAATCTCAGGCGTGGGGAGGACACAAAGAGGCCGGTTTCTTCAGATCACCCTGGCAGAGCTCTGACTGCAAGCCCGAGGGGCACTGGTGAACAAGGTGTTTTTATTCCCCTGCTTTTGTTGATAAGGAGACCACCGTGCCCATCTGCTGTAACCCAGCTGCGTGCTCCCAGGGCCCTTCTCTTGGGCACAAGTCCTCCTCGCAGGCAGACGGGAGATCTTCCCCCCCACCTAAAACCAAAACCAGGCAAACAAAAAAAGCCACTACACACAGAGGAGAAAAAAGAAGAATTTTTTTTTTGCAGTACAGGATAAACAAAGGGTGCTGACCTGAACCAAGCAGCTCCTCTCCAGCCCCTGGTACCCGCACCTTCTGGAGCACAGCAGCCCTGCCTTCCACCCCCTTCTGCCCCCATGGTGCTTTGAAGGACAACTGCTCTGCTCTCGAGGGGAAGGGGAAGGCTGCTGTCTTGTGTCTCAAAAGTGGCTGCATAACCAAAGGCCAAAACAAACAGCTAACAGACAGCTGGGCTGACAATTAAGGGAATTTCATAAGTCGTCAAGTGACCAGAGAGCTGTAAATCTACAGACAGCACCGCATGAACTGTATCTGTCCTGAAATGAATGCCCACGAGATGCTCTATGGCAATGAGAACAGGATAAAGACCTATAAATAAAAGCCATCCAATTTCAGAGCGATTCAGATCAGCTATTCCCCTGAATCCATAAAAGCCAATTATAACTGTTTATAGGGCACGCTCAGTGCAAAAAATCAGTTTGAGGACATCAATTTCATCCTTCTCCTTGTCTGAGAAGTTCATCTCTAAAGAACAAAAAATAAAAACCAAGCAATTTAAACGAGAATCCATTTCTGTCTTCAAAATTCTTAGTAACCTGGAAACTGAATGAGACAGAGCCATATGCTTGCACACTTACATACGCCTTGCTTGCCCACAAGCCAGCACAGCAAGCTTCCCACAGCCACCAGACAATCTTTCTCCACAGGCTTCCAGGCAGCAAGCTACAGCCTCATACTGCTCATAGAAATTATTTAGCAAGATTAACTTCCTTTCAAAGAGGTAACTTGGAGATAAGAGTTATCAGCCCATGTAGAAGGAAGCTACCATCAACGGCTTACAAGAGATTGGTTGAAATAATTTAATATTGAAAGAATCGAGCTCCCATCAATGCACGTGTCTACAGGGAGCCATAAAAACAACAAGCATGGCAAGCTTGCAGGACCAAAGCCTCACGAGGATTGAAAATGCAACTGTTCACAAGCCCTTCGCTGTCTAGGAAGGACCGTCGTCTGAAATGCTAGAGCCATTACGAAGAAACAACTCAGTGAGAAGATTACACAAAACCGAGGGATGGAGAAACAGCCAGCCCCAGCTATCTAACAAGAGGCTAAAAGGGCAGTCAAAGCCCTAACGCGTGGTTAGGAAGCTGTGACAGGAAATGCAGAAGTTGAGAAGTACGCTCAGTAGCTGTTGAGGGCAGAATATGATGAATTGCATTTCCACCTTAGACTGCAAAAAAAAGAGTCTGAGAAAGAAGAAGTAATTTTGAGAAGCAAAACCAGGCCATGGAAACAGTTACACACGCTTTTGCATGGGGCGCTAAGGACTTGGGAAAACCAGTGGTACAGATTGTATCATAGCACTCGGAGACTGAGGAAGAGAATACAGATAAATGCTCTGAAACCTGCATTCGCTGGACTCGTCAGGAAGGAGTTGTTTGTATATTTAAGAACTGCGTAGAACTCAAAAATTGGGACAGGTTATTAAAAAAAGAAGAAAAAATATTTTCCTATTATACTGAGTGATTGTAATGAAAAGAAGCACGTGTGGTATCCTGGTCAGGAAATAGACTGACTGTTCCCAGATGGGAAAACCTTACAGAATGCTACTAATTGCTCCTGTATATCAAATATCTAACACAGGAAAGAGTTATGCATCCAAGTGGAAGACAGAAGGACACCAAGAGAGACCTGTTCTCACAACAAGATGTCTTGGATGCAAGAAGTTCATCAAAGAGGAAGAGCGAAGGTAAAGAAGTCAAAAGGAGGAAGAAACCTCTGAAGTAATGCAGCACATTAGTTTACAGCAAGAAATGCAAGTGGAAAGTAATGTGTTGCTAAATAAACATATCTTAGGAGAGACATGGGAGTGAAATAGAAAAAAAAAAAAGTGTTCTGACAGCTAAAATGCTGCTGGGGCAGGCAGGACCTGTCAAGTAGTTGATCTAGTTTCAGCAGAGGTTACCTAACACAACAAGAAATATTTTCAGAGTCGTTGGCTTTTTTAATCCCCACATGCTGGAAGCAACTGGGATTTCACACCCTGTGTCCCCCCCAGCACTTCCAAACCTGACATAACATCAGTGGGATAATGTATGAGGTTTTTTAAGGAGAAAAGCCAACAGAGAATTAAGCATACAGAAAGTGAAAGCAAGCTTACTATTTTCATTCCCATCCTCAGTTATAATATTAGAAACAAGCTGTGCAGTTGGTAGGCAGCAGCCCAAGGGGTTAACGTGCCGGACAGTACAACACAGAGGCACTAAAACAACAACCTGTCCCCAGTTTAAAGCAAGGAGCCCTGGAGTCGCCTGCCTCGCTTCCTGATTCAGGGCACTGCTGGGAACATCTCCTGCGTGTTTCACCCAGAATGTGAAATCTGGTGTTCTGTGCCAGCCTCGGGCTTCGCACAGCCTCTTGAAAATTAAATGCAAGATTAAAAAAAAAAATAGAAAGGAAAAAAAAAAGAGATATAGAAGTCGCAGCTCTTCCCAAGGGAAGGGCTGCATACTGGAGATACCCAGAGGGTGCTGTCAGATTGAATCACCTCACAGCACCCGTGCCCGACGGTGCCAGCTCGCTGCCCCTCACACACACACACCAAACCAGAATTCAGCCAGGCTGCTTTATTCGGCCAGGCACAAGGGGGGACAGCACCCACCCCGGGTCCCACCGTTCAGGGGGACAGCACCCACCCTCCCCGGGGACAGCTTGTCCAGGCTGGGGGGGGGGGGGGGACGACAGGGGTGACCCAGGCCTCTCCCCTCGCTTGTCACCAGGCCACAGCGACCCAAAGGAGTGGGAGGGGCTGAGAAGGGTGATGGGGGCCTGAGGGGGAGCTGAGGAGGGTGATGGGGGACGTGAGAGGGCGACAGGAGGCCTGAGGAGGGTGACGGGGGGCTGAGGGGGACGATGAGGGAGCCTGAGGGGAGTGACAGGAGGTTTGAGGGAGGCAACCGAGGAGGCTGACGGGGGGGGCTGAGGGTGGCGACAGGGGCCTGAGGAGGGTGACGGGGGGCTGATGGAGGCGACGGGGGCTGAGGGGGGCGACTGAGGAGGGTGACGGGGGGCTGAGGGGCTCGGGGGGCGCTGCCCCGTAGAGCTGTCAGGGCCAGGGGTGGCGGGGGGGGGAGCGCTGAGGGGGGGGGGGGGGGGGGGGGGGGAAGCGCGATCGGTCCGTGCGCATGCGCACCGCCGCCGGCCCCTAACGGCCACCAACGGCCGCGCCGCCCTGAGCGCCCGGCGGGCGGTCGGACTCACCGAGGCGCAGGGGCTGGAGGTGGCGCTGGGGGTTGGCGAGCGCTGCACCGTGACCAGAGCCATCGAGGCGCGGCGGGGCTCCCCGTCCGGCCGGCGGGGGCCTTACTCCATGGCGAAGGCGGAGGAAGGGAGGGAGGACGGGGGGAGAGGGCGGGGAGGGGAAGGGAGCGGAGGTGGCCGCAGGGGGCAGCAGCTCCGCACCCGCCGACGGCCCGCGGCCGACTGAGGCGCTCCGGGGCTGGGCCGGCCGGGCACAATGCGGCGGCACGGCGCATGCGCCACCTGTCAGCGCGGCGCCGCCCCCGGGCCGCGGCGGAGGTTTAACCCCTGCCGTGCCGGCGCGGGCGGCAGTCCTGTCACGGCCCCGGGCTGCTGAGGGGAGGCGCAGCACCGCCTGGCGGCTGCCTCGGCTGGGTTGGGGGAGCCGTGGGAGCCCTGTGAGGGACAGAAGGAGCCTAGGGTTCTGTTCTGTACGTCAGTGGACAACCGCAAGTACCTCAAAGTTAGTCTGATAAGTGTACGTGAGGTTTTAAGCGTGAAAATGCCCCCAGATGAACATGAAAATGTCCCCAGAGGGAGGTGGTGCCTGGCGGTTTGGGCTCTGAGACAAAATGCCAAACGCTATCAATGTCATCCATTTAAAGTTTCAGTCTGGTGCTCCCAAATTTGTGGGGAGATTTGCAGCTGTGATCAAAAATTGCCTTGGGCACCTAACAGAAACACCACATACGACAAACAGAAGCCATTCTGAATATAAAACAGCACAAATTCTTTGCCAGAAATGTGTATTAGCCCATTAAATCTTCTGAAGCACTTGGTTCATATTGTTCTCATCTGCTCCTCAGGTTGACAGGACTGTAAGGGACTCAGACTCGTCACCCCAGTAAATCTACACACCAGAAACCCACGTAAGTAGCTCTTTAGGCTCTTCCCCCAGTGCCCTGCAGTCAAAATAATTAGCTGGGAGGCTCTGTGCACCCTGGAAGCTGGGCTTTTACCACAATGAAAAAGTCAGGCTGGCTAATGAGGCATTTTGCCTCCTAGTGGACAAGAGAGGATGAAGGGCAGGCTCAGTAAGCGGGAGTAAAATTGGGCATAGAGAGTGAATTGCACAGCAAGCCAGAATCCTGGATATGAAAGAGTCCGAAAGGACCCCCAGTGGGATTCCGACACATGGGGAGAATAAGCAAAAAGCATAGGTAAGCAAAGAGTCATTGTCCTGCCTCGTACAACCATCATGTTTTTATTTTGAAACACAATATTTATGGAAAGTGTGCTCGCAGTGAACTCTGATTTATGGCACAAAGGTCAAGAAAATGCATTCCGGATCCCTTTTAAGTTAATATCCCCCATGTTCTGAATATTCCATAACCTCCCAATAAAACAAGGTCTTTTCCTAAGCAGTATCTTGTTTGGTCCCTCCCTCCCATTTATTTATTAAACGCCTTATCTTTTCTGTGGGCAAATGTGCCAGGCAGATGTGTCTTTGGTGTGTCTGTGCAGTAGAAATGGATTGGCAAAGGCTATTCCAAAGATGGACATCCTTTTGCCTTTGTAGATAAAGGATCTTCTCTGTAAGTTTTGGGAGCAAAAGGACCCCTCTGTGTTTGAGAGTTGCACATACGTGATGAAAGTGTGTATGATTTTTTTCACATTTTCAACTAATATAGCTAGGCCAGTAAGACATACACTCACATACAATCCTGGTTCTCCTAGCTATGATTTTCTGTCTGATTTATTTTCTTTGAAACTGAAAAAGTGCTTTGTCCCCTGGCACAGCACCTTCTTCCTTTCAGTTAAAATTGATCCTGCATCACTTTGTAGGCCCTTTGCAGAAGGTTTGCAGAAGGTTTGGGGAACATACGAAGTATAAGATTTTTCTTCTCAATCATATGACAAGAATCTTAATGCTATTCACCTTTCTCTGAAGGATGATATTTACTTTATTGGTTTGTTCCCAGCAAATGGATTCCTGCAAATACAGGGCGGCTTCGAGGCACATAGCTCGTGTTCTGTTCGGATATGTCTGCATTGGTACACAGGTGGAGGACTGCACGTTGCCAGAGTATTCATGCAAATCCCTCACCTGGGCCTGGTGTTTCATTCTGCATTTTGAGAAATAGTAATTCAGGGATTACTATCAAGAAATGATTATTTAAACCAGCTTCCAAAATAGACTCTAGTGTAATATTCAGATATCCTGTAGCTTTTCCAGGTATTTGAACAGTGAACACTTCTAAAATATATTTACCACAAGTAAATACTGGAGTTACTATCTACAGTTAGCTAAAGGTCGAACATGTCAGTTATTAACTACAATAATCACGGATCGCAATGGTTCTTTGAGCTATTAGAAAGGTATAATTTGTATGTGCAATGTTTTGTAGCAGCAGAATTTAAATGTGAAGGAGGCGGCTGGCTACAAGCAGATGCATTCTGATTGACAAGAGCGATTAGAGGGCAGCCTGTGGTCACAGCATCATTGCTGGTACATAAAGGAGGCTGGAAGCCTGTGGCCAAATTCTCCCCTGTGCTGAAAGCATTGTGGTCAGCACCTGGACCTCTAGCTCAGTGTATCATCTGAAGGATGTGAAGCTACACACTGTCTGTTTTTGTACGCGTTTCTGAAACTGTCTATTTTCTTTCTTTAATGTACTGCAAACATTTCTCTGGCTAACACAACTTATTATTACTACGTGTCAGGGCTTTTATTGCATAATCTTGGCATCAGCTGCAACAGGCAACAGAATGCTTCCAAAATGTATCTTAAACAGAAAAACAAACAAAAAAAAAAGATAGAAGAGGCAATTCCAGCAAAACATCTGTGATGACATATTCAGTCCATTATTTTGACAACAGTGCAAGTATTTGATGGCATAATAAAAGGATACACTTTGCTTAGCAAAAACATGAAGAGATAGCAGCCAAGTTAAATAGGGTGCGATTAAAGGTTTGCTTAACCCACAGGATTCCATTTCCAGAAAAATAAAAACAGAACCACTCAGGTCCCTCCTTGCAAATTCTATTTGCATGCGCTTGTCTGGAGGTTAAAAAAATCCCTGTAAGAAAAGGGAGAGTATTTTTTAATTGATGTGCCATACCCCGCTCCAAAAAAAAAGAGACATGTAAGTTGATGATAATAGCAACAAAATTCTGAACTGCAAAGGGGGAAAGTCAAGCCCACCTAAGAGAAGAGATAACAGGTTGTAATCACATGCAACCTGAAAAAAATATATAAAAAATGCACAAGCTTTTTGGAAAAAAAAATAAAAATGCACAGTTCAGTTTAAAGCTTCATTTTAAATTATTCCTGTGCATCAATTTTCTGCTTCATTTTATTGACATAATCAATGCTCTATTTGACCGCACTTTGGAAATACACTGTAATAAGCATATTTCCTTCTTTTGTTCAAATGATAATAGCAAAGGAATTATAATTTATTACAGTATTTTCCACATGAAAGTTGATTTTTTTTGTGCTTAGTTTCCTCTCTGCAAGCAAATACTGATTCAAAAATCAAGTCTTTATTGTAGTGTCCGCAGGTGCAGGCTTGGCATTCCGCTGATATCTGAGAGTGTCCAGAAGAAACTTTTTTTCAGCGAGATGCTTGGCACAGATGGCCAAAGGTGTCTATAGAAGTTGCAGCCATACAAACGTTTCTGAAATATGCACAGGTGGACAGAGGAAAATAAATGTTCCTGAGTACAAACACCAGGAATTTCTATAGTGGGGAAGAAAGCATAAAAAGAAAATAAAAATTGAGCCTTTTGACTGTCCTCTAAAGTACAATCGTTATTGTCATTTCTGAGCAAAGTCCCACCTGTGTAAAGAGTCTGTTCACAGCATGTGTACTTTCTAGCTTCCATGGCAGGTTTTAGGAACAAAACTAAGTATATTTTTTTAAGTGCAGCTTAGATATTTTACTCAGTTCATGTTGGGACGCTGGGTGCATGTCACTTACAGCTATTTCCAGTTCCAGAGGGTTTTACAAATTAAATAATATTTACTTTAGTACTGTTGGTTCTGTATCAAATAATGAATGACTTGGTGAAAATACGAGAGGATGGCATTTGGGATTCTGAAATTAAAACTCTACTTCCCAAACTGGACAAGAAATGTGACTCTGCCAGTAACTGCATCAGATTTTGGAAAAAAAATATAAAATCTGTTATTTGTATTAAACCTCCTTGTTATGTTTTGTAACATGTTCAGCTGCCCCATAAAATGGAGACTAATACTCTTACTAGAGGATAGGGACCAGTGCAGCTGTTCCATGGACGATACCATGAAGTCACAGCTCAGAGTTTTCATGCTGGTAAATAATCCAAAGATCAAGCTTCTTCCAATGTAAAATACAGCAAAAGAAATAGCATTAGATAAACCTCATTTCCTGGCAGAAATTGCCATAAATTTCTCTGTTGGAAATCCTGCATGACACGAATGAAATCACTGAACAGACACCTGATTACGTGGGTATATAAACGAGTGCAGAACGGCTGTTCCTAGACGTTATTTTCTCTTTCTCCTTCCCCTGTGTTGCATATTCTTCACGAATACAAAAGAAATTATTAAAGGTGATTCATTAAATTCCTTTAGATTCTGGTTTAAAGGCGGTCTAACAAAATGGCATTATAAACTTCCCCCTTTTTGGTGCTGTACATGACTTCCCACTAGGCTGCTTCAAAGTAGTACAGTTCTTTACAAAAAGAGAACCTGAAAATATCTGTTTAAATTGAGTTTGTAATTCATGTGTGTTTTGGTTTTTTTCTCTCTTAGATTCTCCCATCTGGTTAATACCATCCTCAGTTTAGCTCATAAGAGACTTTCAACAGTTTAAGACTTGAACCTGGAGGTAAACCTTCTATCACTGGGCACCTGTGGATTCCCTCTGACTATTGGTGCCCTTAATGTTGCCTGTTGCTATTCAAAGTCTTTATTTTATTTTCAGGCACATGACACAATGAGCTAAGTTCAGCACAGAAGAGTGTGTTGGCCTGCCAAAGCCAAAAGACAACCTACGGCAATTCTGAGTCGGGGATGAGACGTAGCAACCTTTGGGATTATTGCTTAGCAACTGCAAACACAGAGAGGAGTAAAACTCACAGCCCGGCTCTGCAGCAGGTCTGAGAAATCCCTAATTCACTTTAAGATTTTTAATGCCTGAGAACAGATGGGCATATATTAAATTCCTATTCATTTGCAAAGCCACTCTGAAAGCAGGAGGAATAAGATCTATTTTGATACCTGCTCCAAAGGTAAGAAAAACAGTTCTTTAGAGCGTCAGAAAGCAAAAGAGAAAGCTTTTGTTTAATTTTAATTTTTAATTGAAAAGAAAATCAGATATGAAAAGGGTATGAGGCTCCTTGTGATTGGTGAGATAAACATGCTCTGTGAAGAACTTCAGGGAAAGGCAAAGCTATTCCTGAGCAATAGAGGATCAAAGAGATTGGACTCTGTTTTTGAAAGGACTTCGGAACTCCAACATCTCCAAAATTTTTTCCTAGACAAATTTTAGTCTTTCCTGGCCCTATCCCACCCCTCAGCATGCTCTAACAGAATAACAATGAAACCATAAAAATGTTATTTATGAGCAGATTTGGGTTTTTGTACAGAAGGCAGAGAGATAATCGTTTTGTACCTGCAGGGTTTACAGCAAGAATATTTCTCTCATAGAAAAGGAGCCAGGAAAGTGGCATCCTACTAAATAATGAAAAGCTCATCTTGCCTTCAGCTTGAACAAAGACTTACAGGAAACTTAATATCACATTTCAAATTTCCTGGGTGTTCCTAAAGGTTGTGTCTGTGCACTGTGCTTACTTTTATTTGGACAATCGAGCCTCCACTTGGGAACATCCTAGAACTTGAGAGCTCTATATATTATGGGCCAAATTCTCAACAGTTGTAAATCAGCATTGAAATTTATGAGCTGAAGTTGTCTTACACAAACTGGAGGTTTGTCCCTGCAATCATTGATAAATTCCAAGTTTTAGGGCCTGATTCTAGCACCCCTTTGTTGTTTATGTTAGCAGTTATGTGCTGTGTGTATGCTCTTCCACACCCTGGTAGCCTGATTTATCTGCTCCACATGAAAGTAGTCGTCATAGTTCTGTGTGCCCTGCTTCCATTCTTGGAGATGAGCCAATCCCGTGGAATTAAGATAGAGCAGTAGCACTTCGGTTTTTCTGTTGTTGTTCAGAGACAGAGGCACTTCATAAACATATGCTAATCCTCAAAAATCTTCTTAACAAATAGTTCAGAGCAGTGTAGAAAATATGTTCATCATCATTCAGAACAAGCCACCTCCTAAAGCAGAGTGCAATTGTCACTTTAGCGTTGCACAGAAACTGCAGAAAGGTTTCAGAAAGGATGTTCAAAAATAACAAGAGTATTTGAATCTGCAAGAATAGTTTATTTTGGCACCAAAAAAAAAAAAAAAAGTTGATTTGGAATGTGACCAGAACGTTTGTTGAACAGCCTGCTTTGAACCAGAAAGAGTCTGATTCTAAAGCTTATTGAAAGAAACTCACCTAAGCAAGGAACAATTTGACAGGGTTGACAGGTTTCTTTTTCTACCATTATAAATCTAAACTGTACAGTTCATGTCCTTCGGTGGCAAAACCAGCCACCATTCTTACAACACCGTTTGAGTCATGCAGGCAGCTTGATCCCTAAACACATCTCACTTCCCAGCAGGTAATACTTATTACAAACAAATTACCAGAAGATGCCAGCAATCCCATCTAGAAAACAGACAGAGAAATTCAGTGCTGGACAGCTTCCTACCTATCTGAGCAACATTTGGATTCAAACAATGGTGATGAACCAGAAGGTCATCGTATTAGCAATTACGTTTGTGTTCCTGGAGGGCTTTAGTTCACATTTACACGGTCTCTAGAAGGCTAAACTCTCTTCAGAACAGCCACAAATGCTTAAATATGAATAGCAGAACATAGCAAAAGCAATGTTATTTCTATGGATACTGGAAGGCCTTAGTGAAAAGCACTTTTAAATAAGAGCTGGAAAAGAATAGTGTGGCAGCAAGTTCAGAGCAGAGTTTGATCTTTGATTTGGAAGGCCCTTAGTCAGGCTCTATTATTGTCACCGTTCCCTTGCTGTTGTTTAGCACTGAGCTGTTTTTTTTCACAGCATGCTGGTGATTTTTCATGCACTAAATCAAGTGGGTTCTGCTCACATTCTGCTCCATTACATCTGTGTAAGTTCCATATAGATGCAGACAGTTACGTATGGAGACGTATAGCAATAGTTTTTAAATTGTGTCATGAGCAATTCTGTTTCTTCCTGGTATTTCACAGTATTAACATTTGAGAAGAAAACCATGTAGCCTGGGAAACTAAAGGGAGATCTCAGCAACTCTCTGTAGGTCTTTTACAGAATAATCTACAAATTATGTGTTTGTGGACAATTCAGTTTCAGAGTTCATAGTGTAGTTTCCCTTTCTGTAGGAACTCTGCTGACCCATATATTTGTGTCCTGGTATATTAACAAAATATCCAGAAGAAAAGCAGTTGCAAAAGTTGAAATTGAGTAGCCTATGGTACAGTCTTCCTCCAGATTTTTCACAGCTGCAGAAACCCTGAAGAGTAAGTGGAAAATGAGGAGAGCAGAAGGTGGTGTGGAGATAGAGAAATCTTGCTCCCACGTATCTGGTATTTTCCATGGCTTGCTTCCTCTGTCTCATATCCACTGGAGCTTCTCGCAGCATGTAAAGGGCCCTAAACAGAAATAATGATATTAGGGGTAAGAGGAATCCAGTGGTGTGAACTGGGGGACAAGACTTCTGAGCACTGTTCACCACTTGGTTTCTGGCTCTCTAAGTGACCTGGAATTAATCAGTTCTCTACCGTGTCTCTTTTTTTTTCTCCCATAAAAGAGGATCATAGTTATGTAGTTGCTCTGTCTCCAAGGACTGTTGTGATACATAATTAATCTTTATAAATCATTTACTAATCTTTGAAGTAAAGGGGCTGTACTTGTTTAAGAGTACAAAGCAGCAGTAAGAGAATAAAATAGGCACATAGAAAAATAATATTGGTTAATTCCTAGCTATGAACTTTCTTCCTGTGGCATCGGTTAGGCCACTGCTGCATCTTTTGGCATTATATAACATAGTTCTTTTGTTCTTTGTCACAGTCATTGACAAATGGCTGCTCAGCCAGAAGAAGCAGCCCAAACTGCAGGTCTAAAACATCCCAGACTTGTAGATAAGAATACGACTGCCACAGAAATGAAGAGAAATCAAGGGAGTGACGAGCTGCCATGTCGCAGTAATTGTGCTCCGTGGAAAGAGTGCTTTTATGAAAAGGTACAGCAGAGGTCTCTGAATCTGCAGGAGAAAAAGGTGAAGATGATTCAGGCACAAAAAGCAAATGAAGAAAAGGTAAAAAAGAGAGAACCCTGTGACTGGCTATGCAAAGAGTGGTTCAGTGATGAGAAGGAGTCACTGGATACTCGCACCTATTTGCTTGACAAACTCCTTCCTACATTAATCCCAGGAGTGGAAAAGCTGTTAATGCAAGTGGAAAGAAAGAAAATGCTTGTACCAGACAAAGAACCAACCAAATTTGACCCCATTACTTTTCTTGGAGAATATCTGATGAGACATAACCCTCAGTATGATATTTCTACAAAGCCAGGCCCCTACCTGAGAGGAATGAAGATGGTCACAGAGGAGTTGAAAACTGAAATGGCAGACACAGCACCAGAGAGGTGAGAGAGTTGAAAGTGTGGCTGGTCACAAGATTAGAGCTGGGTCTTGGTCTGTGTTTTACAAAAGGCATGGCACGGCTGCAGTCCAGTTGGCAAAGTGTCAAACAAAATGAACTTTGTGCAGTGCAGTGCCAGAGATGGTAATTGCCTCCTTCTTAAAACTTGAGAAGCAGGGCAATCCCCGGAATGCCACACACAATGAAGCAGTAGTCATTCTTGTTTAAGGCTATATTCTGCCCTTCATGAGTGTGTAATTCCAATTCAGACCCTATCTTAACTACATATGTGAAATGCAAACTACTTGCAAACCAGTCTGGGTTAGCAACAGGAGCTCTTTAGGTGTGGTGTTGGTATCAAAGGTCGAAGGACTCTTCACACCATTTCCTCCATATTCTTCCAAACTTAATAAAGGCGACCTCTTTTTCTCCTTCAAGATGATTTTGCGTGACCAAGAGCAATATTGTCACATGGCATGGTAGCTGGCATATGATTGAAACTCTCATAGGGTTTTTACTGCAGGTTTTCATTTCAGATCCTTTTTTCCCTTTAAAGTAGAAAGTGTTTTGTATTTTATTATGTTGCTTACTTGTGGGGTGTAGTCTGGGCTGCTTGGTTTAGTATAATATTAATGGATATCGAAAGAGGGTTGTATGGCATCTTACAATATGCTCACATTAAAAAGTGAGTGCATCAGGTGGACAATGCTGCTGTCATTTTAATTGCTTTATTCAGAAAAATACAGAAGTGAGCATTTGTGTTTGTAGATGACCCAGAGATGACTGTGAATGATATCAAAGTTCCCCATTACTAGTAGGCCACTCTCTAGCTGTGTCTGTAGGGTGATGACTCCTATACGAATGGCTGTCTCGTCTATTTGCATGAATACTACATACAGCTTGAAAATTGGTTTCAAGGTTTCAGTGTGAGGAATTAGGGAAATAAAATGTTGACGTGACTTATTCATAGACTCTAAATGAAGATAATTGATGTACCAGCATTATAATGAATCACAGAATCATTCCGGTTGGAAAAGGCCTCTAGGATCATCTGGTCCAACCTTTAACCCAGTACTGACAAGTCCACCACTAAGCCATGCTACTAAGTTCTACATCTGCACATTTCTTGAAGACCTCCAGGGATGGTGACTCAACCACTTTCCTAGGCAGCCTATTCCAGTGCTTCACAACCCTTTCAGTAAAGAAATTTCTCCTACTATCCAACCTAAACCTCTCCTGGAGCAACCTGAGGCCATTTCCCCTCATCTTATCTCATAGGTTATAAAATAATATGTTAAATATCTCTCTCTACCTCTGAGTTTGTCTCCCTATGTTTCTAGTCCACATCAATTATAGCTCATAGGAATATGCCCTGTATGATTTCAAATGAAGCAGTATGGTAAGTGAATTTTGTGCAGTCACTTACCCCCTTTTTCCCCACAGATAGAAATAAATGTAACTGACTGATCATGGTCAGTGTGAGATAGCCCAGCTTTTTGTCTTGTCTTCATAAATGGACATACAACAGCATAACCAGAGCTGGTAAAAGATCTTCAAAAGTTTTGTTTTGTTTGTTTGTTTGTTTGTTTTTCATTGTGAATCTGAGCTTATTTCTGGAGAGGTTAGATTTTCCTATGGAATGTGAAGTCTTGGCTACCCGTGACATGTCTTGGCTTATCTTGTTAAGTTCATGTTGGCATTTGGAGACAGGTTCTCTGTAGCTATGGAAGCTCCAGAATTGCTGCACAGGAAGGGTTCTACAAATCAGTCTCTTTGCAGGCTGTGCTGCCAAGGGGGTTTATGTAGCCCTAGCTGTAGCAGGGTTGGCATATTGGCTGGTAGTAGCGTCGTGGGATTTGCATTCTCAGTAGCTCAGGATTTACATATTTGTGATGGCTGTGTTGTGGAATTTGCATAGGATTTTCAAACGAGAGCAGCACAGAGGATTTTACTGACTCCATGAAGCCCTGAAACTCCTAACAAGAGTCACTGGCTTCCCAAACAGAAAGAAAACGTTAAAAGAAAAATGTCAGTCTGGGCTCAAAATCTCTCACATAAGTACCAGAAAAATGAAGAGGGAAATTCTGGCCCCAGTGAAACTCCTGGAAGCCCTGGCATTACCTTCAGCAAAGGCAGGATTTCACCGCAGATTCGTGTTTAAAGCTTACCAATCCTTTCTCAGGCTTCCTCCAGCCTGTCCTTAACTACAGCCTGAGTGGGAGACAAGGAATGAGGGAGAACAGATGGGAGAAATTCCTGATCTAAATAGATTGATACCTGAAGCAGAGACAATTTTGTCCAGGGCTGGTAGTCCTTCAGTCTGAGTCACCCATCCTTGTGTGGGAGTTAACCGGGTGTCTTCCTGAAGAAACATGTTTCGTTTTGCAGTGAGGAGTTACCCTCACTGCAGAAATTTCATTGAACATTGTTCTCTGCCAGTGAAGTGCTTGTGTGAAATGGTGCTTAGGCACTGAGACAAATGCATGCTGATGCAATTTTGTTGGTAAATGACATGAGGCAAAATTAGGCACCTCTGTTTCTGCTAAAATTGAAAGAAAATTGAAAGACATCCATACAATATATGATTAATGCCGTTATAAATGTCTGCAAGCATTGACGGTAAAATTTATCACTGTTGAAACTACACAAACTAGAAGAGCTGTACAGATCATTTTCCCCTAAATGTCAACCGTGTACTCTACAAGGGGCTTTTTCCACAAGCACATATCTGATACTCAGAAGTTATTTCTTCAGATTCAAGGTTGCACTAGATTTCGGGAAATTATATATGTCAGGATATAAATATTTTCATCTCGGAGCTGCTCTCTGAAAACACAGATCACTGCTCTCTAGTTCAGTAGCAACACTAGTAATTTTGTGCCCCAAATATCAAGTACAGCTTTGGAGAAAAGTGTGCTTTTGCTAAAAGGACAAGAGTTTCAGTAAGTTATTTCCTTTCCTTTTGTTCTTTAGGAGAAGCTGGATCTAGCATACTAAAGCTGGTTTATGTTGGTATTGTTCTAAGTCATATGCCTATGTCCTACAGGCTGGCCAGGATGAAGGCTGAGGCAAAGACCAAACGTAAGGAAAGGGAACAAGTGGAAAATATGAAGTCTGAGCAGAAAGAAATGAGAAAGGAGGCACTGGCAATTCAGTTCAAAGAGTGGACAGTGGATATCAGTGGCAGAATACCAGTTGCACTGGTAACTAGGGTTGATTCTTGTTAACACACTGCTATGGTTGTTCCAGACAGGAGGAAAAGGAAATCTGGGCAGTCTGCCCTGCAATGGCAGCAATGGAGCAGAAGGGTGGGTAACAGCTCTGACATCCCCTAGGATCAGGGTGCAGGTTGGTGTCTACCACAGCTTCACCAAGCTGACTCCTCCTGAGCATGTGGAAGGCGTACAGTGTGTTCTCCACAGAGGTCTGTGTGGGAAGTTAAATGGATCACGAGGTACCCGGACACTCCCGAGGTTGCTGGATACATACCTTATCTCTGGATGTCCCTCTGTGCAGCTGGTTATCCTTCAGAGTCCCCTTAGAAGATCTGGGGCAGCCAGTCTTGCTCGCCTATGGCCCCAGTTAAATCTTCTTTCTAGCCCCAAGACTCACAGAAATTGACAGCGCATCTTTCTTAAAACTCACACAAGTCCCCTAGGAAATTGTCCTATGGTTACATAGAGCATGTCATAGACAGAGTCTACATTTAACAGGACCTACTTGTTTGTGGTAACAAGTGTCCCACATGACTGGTTATTCAGCACGATTTACTTTAGTATTTGTCTGCATGAAACAGGCCTTTGACTGTTACCTTGATTTGTAGATTCAGAGTGCACTGAGGTCTTTCCTGGATGTCATTGCTTCTGCTCCCATGGATGCGAGAGAAGGTAAATTTTTGATGTGTCTTTCTTCTTTAGTTTTATTTCTGTGGCTTGAATTCTAATGCAAACTGAGCAAACAATGAATGAATTTGATAATTGACAAAGAATCTGTAAGGGTAGTTACACCAGGTAGTATATTAATCAAAAATCTTGAGACAGGTTGGAAAGAGACTGAACCACCACATGGTGATCTTGAAAAGTACAAGAGAAGTTAAAAAAAAAATCTTCCAAAGAGATAGAAAGATCACCTACAGGCCCTTTCCACTTATATCCTGCATTAGCCAGACATTGTCATGTGCTTATCACTATTTTTGAGAGTCAGCGTAACAACCTCCTTCAGCTGCCCTGTCCCATGGTGTACCCTGTTTCATGGGAGGTCTTGGAAATCCCATGGACAGCTTGGCATACTGGGAGGTCAGGAGGAAAGGTACGATCAAAAAAATCAGTCTGACAGAGTTGTTACCTTTTATGGTTTAATGGAAACAGATGACATTTGCCTAGCATTCCACTAAATAGCACATCTTGTCTAGCCATTCTCTTTGCCAGTCCCAGTCACAACACAAGGGCCTCTGTATCAAAGCACTCAGCACAGAAGGGATTTCCATAATTCCTGCCCATTTTATAGCTCACACTTGACCTCTTTGAATAATGATAATTGGATGGATAGAGCCAGGGACAGTGAAGTGGCAACATTCAACCTGCTGCCAGCCCTTTACATAGATAGCATGTAATGATCATCAATAATAACAAATCTGCATTTGCTGGGAGATGGGATAATAATCAGGGCACCTCCAGAGGGTATTTTGGCCTGCTGCTGAAGTAACCTCTGTGTAGAGCTTGCCCTTGCTCAGACCTTTCTGTATTACAGATATGTCCCTCCGAGTAATCATCCTGTGTTGGTAGCACATCGTGTGAATGCCAAACACAGCATTTACACTCCTGGTGTGGTGGCTGTGGTTCTGGAGTTCTTGAGTATGAAAAATTCCTGGGATGTGAAACTCGTATGGAGGTTTCTGTCTGGGTGCTTGCTCCACAGTTCTGGAGATGCTTCACATCAGATTTCACTAATATGCTGCTCCATTTCTCAGTGAATTTAATTTAGTAGCATTCAATATATATTACTGGAACATTAAGCTTTGTTTCATGGTTTGGTAGAGATATTGTGCAGTTTAGGAATGTCTTAAGCAACAAGAGATAAGTGCATTCTATGGGGAAATTTCTCATTATTCCTGATGTATTGTAGAATAAAGAACAGAAAGATGATCCCAACAGAAATAGTATATCTGTGCTCAAAGACCTCATTAAGAAATCTGTGCAGACATTTGGTGCATCTTCTCCATTCCTTTACAGTGGTCAAGAAACTGACCAACAGGTAGCTTTGAATAGGATAATCAGTAAAATGTTTCCTAGAGTTTATTGGAAAAATTACTGCGGTTTTCAGAGTCCACTCTTGCAAGGCACAAGTGATGTCCCCAGAATTTTCAGGCAGTTTTATCTGCTAAATCAAAAATAATTTCTTCCCTCACATAATTAGTGGTAACTGCTGTTAAAATCATTGCTATTTTCACGAGTATATATCAAGAATAAATATGACCATACAGTTCTGAATAGGTAAGTGTGGGTTCTCAACAAGAGAAATATTCTCAGTAAGAATCAGCCTTTATACAGCCAGATGCTTGAGATCCTTGTAATTTTCAGCAGTTGTGTAAGGTAGCCTCAAATAAATGTAATCCAACATGAAAAGGAAGTAAATGTAACATGAAACATGCCAAAAAATGTATGCAATATGCTAAACCATGGCTGCTTGCCTTCTAAACCAGTATCTCTTCCTTTTTTACTAGCCATCTATGACAGGAAGCTGGAAATCGTAGACACACTGGAAAAAAAAGTAAACGTTGATGAATTTACAGAGGTGAGAAATGAAATAAGAGTATCTGTTTAAGAGGGTGATATTTATCACAAAGTAGTACCATTCCCCTGTGGACAGCTAAGATGAGTAAGTGAAGGGCTTCTGTTTTCTCCAGCACCCCAGGTAACTGGTCGCATTAGGACATTTCATATTCTGTATCCATTCTCCACTGTCACAATGCTTTCATTTTTGCCCTGAACTGTTACTGGCATGAACCATAACCAGACAGTAAGAAATGTCAAAAATGTCTGTGAAGAGTAACCAGGATGAATAAAAAAGGCAGTTTTAAAATCAAAAGCTGTCAATGAGAAACATCAGAAGTGTGTCTCACCAAAATCAAGAAAAGCAATTGGAAGTTTCACCTCCTTACTCTTCATCAATTTGAGAACAACCATGTCAGTTCAAACTACATCACTGAAAAGCTCTCCAGGCCAAGACCTCACCATCCATTTCTACCTATGACAGAGCTAAATTTTATGGCGGGGTTATTAAACCTGTGAAAAGGGATGTTTGGAATAGAAATAGTGACAGACCCTCAACTGCAGCGGTATAGTGGGTGCAGTTACAATAATTAAAAACAGAGAATAAAGCAGCTGTGCGGAGACTAATTTCAAGCAGCCGTGTGTGATTTTTGTGCCTTCTTCCCTCTCAGGAGACTCACACGTTCAGTATTTTGCACAAAGATGCATTTTTATAATAACTTGTTGAAGGCTTTTTTAAGTATGAAATGAGTTTTTGTTTGTTTGTTTGTTTGTTTTTGTTTTGTTTTGTTTTGTTTTTACTTTAAGCTCAGAATAACTGCATTTAATTAGGGAAACTGTTGTGGATAACGGGAGCCCAGAGAATTGCTGTAGTCACTGAAATGAAGCAGTCCATAACTCTGTGGTATGTGTATAAGCACGGAATGAATTCATAATACAGTAACACTAGAAAAAATGTTTTGAAATATATTTTGTGCACTCTATTTTAACTCAATTAAAAATGTGAGAACAGAGATCAGAAATATGAAAGACATGGACAGTCATGCTGTCTGACTTACCAGCCAGTGCAACATTGTTCTCAGAATATATTCTCTAATGCTTTTTCCAGCCTGGTTTTAATTGAATCGAGTGATGAGGCTTTCATCACTTCCCTTGGGAAACTCTTCCCTAATCATAGACCTCATTCTGAGGACGGTGCTGTTTCTAATCCTCAGCTACAATTTACCTTTGGTCATCAGTTTGCATCATCCACCAAAACCAGAAAAAGAGATGATCTTTCTCCACACTCGTCTAGGTCTTTTCACATGTAGAAGGCATTGTTTTTTAATGTTCCTTAAAATTAAATGGCTTTTTTTTTTCCTTCCTTGAATTTAATGCAGCTTTTGGTTACTTAAAGGCTGTTGGAAACTCAGTAGAGAGGCCTCACACTGGTGCATGCTGGTGGCTTTTTTGTTTGTTTTGTTTTGTTTTGTTTTCCTGGAAATGCTAAAGAGTGGCTGCTTCTTGTATTTTTGCATCCTTGCTGACAAGCTGGTCAGGTCTTTTATATTAAAAACCATTTAGATCCCAGAGACCGGTCCTTAATGGTTTATTTCACAGGTTTTGTACTATAATGTGGAACATCCAGCAGTCTGACACAAAGCTTTTGACACCAAGGGAAATACTTTTGTAGGGTCCAAATCAGGCTTTACAGGTGAGCTGGTTTTCCATGAGTGCATGTGGCTTACTCAATTTCTAGTGAGATCAGTAAGGACAAAGCAAAGACTGGCTCATCCTTTGTTATTGATCATTACGTGTTTACAGACTACCTTGAGGTCTCACACTGGATGGCATTAAGGAGGTGTCAGCTTCTTTCTGATAGGTGTCAAGTTCTCTTGGTTAAGATAAATAAATATATGGTTATTGTGGGTGCAGCACTTTCCACTCTAGAGTGCTTTACACACATCAGCTAAGAAAAGCTTGTAACTCTACGGTAGCTCCTCCTGCCCACATAGCTGAACATACGCTTCTAAAAAATGTTCTGTGGAGCTGTTAGACAGCAGTATTAATATACAAGCCTTTGTGTGTGTCATCAGGATGACACAAAATAGCAAGCTGCTTGTCCAACCTGCCCCCTCCCAGCTGCTGTCATCTTCAAGGTTCATCTGTCACAGGGCTCCAGGCTGCGATAGCTCTGAAAAGCTAGTAGATTCATGTAGCCCCAGATCTGCCACCTTCTCTCCAACCCACCTACATCCTTTCTTTTTATGCTGAAATGCAGAAAAAACACGCTTTGCATTAGGAGTTGTTCTTTCCCACCAGCCACTCTTCAGGCCATTGGCTGCTGATTTTTAGCTCTTCCTCTCTTCTCCACTTGTCCCATATATTTGGAAATTATGCAATACAGACATGAATAATAACAAGTATATTAATATTGCAGTTTGTTAGGGCCTGTGTGGCATTTCAACAAGTTCAAGATGCTCTAGCACTTATGTCAGGTATCCCTACTCTAAAAATGGGATAATGGGGAACATTCTGTGTTTTGTACATTCTTCCTTTTAACTGGATAGGCTCCCTATTACTGTGGCTGGCTCCAGAGACCTGCTATAATAATTCAGCACAGGCTTTGGGATTGTGGTTTGTTCTGATGGCCATTATTATTTATGTCATGCACACCACATTTTTAGAACCATATTGCTTGTGCTCATAAAAACCACATGGCTATAAATCCAAAGTGTTAAAAGTGTCTCCAAGGCTAGAACTTAAAATAAATCTCAAGTCAGTAGTATTCCCAGTGTCAGAGGACTTAGGTGACAGCAAGCTCACATTCAAAAAGTTCTTTCCTTTTTTTATTGTGTCCAGAGTGGTTCTCTAAACACTGAAATTGTGGGCCATGGTCATTTTGTGGCATTAGAGAGTTGAGTGACTGTCAGTTCTGCAAAAACTAATGTCTCAAAAGGCCTCCTTGGGTGTAAAGTCAGGAATACTAAACATTGCAGAAAACCACAGAGAACTTGTATCCTGCCTGAGATAACCTGCCTTAGGCATTGTTGGAGAGATTCTGATCCAGCATCTCTGAACCACTGAAAGTGGGAAGTGGTCTCTGGGCCAGGAAAGGAACTGTTTAATTTGTGCAGTGCCTAGCGCAGCAGCATCCCAGGCTTGTCTGGAGAATATTGCTGCTTCTGAAGGAAAGAACGAAGTAAGCAGTGTAGTACCCATGCACCAAGTTTGTATCTCATTAGCAGATTGATCCACAAAACAATTTCCTTTATATTTCATTAAATGTGATAGATTTTTAAGAGTTCAAATTGTGAAAATAATCAAAGCTAATGATTTACACTACTGCTTTCTCTCCGTAGTATGTCCATTCCTACACTGAAACATTTTCAAATGACATGTTCCAAGAAATCCTGAAGCATCTCCGTCAGTGTGCTCTTGACTTCCAGAAAGCCATAAGGTGTGATATGTGGAGGCAAATGTTTACTGATCTCTTCCTAGATTGTGATTATGGAAAGGTAAGCAAAGCAGTTCTCAGCCTAATTTCAATATGATGATGCTTCTACTTTGGTATTTCTCTGGGTCATGGCCTTCTTTTGATTCTTTATGACTCCAGATACCCTTTGCACTTACTTAGCATTATTTTAGAGGGCAATAGCTGTTGTGTTGTCTTCAAATTCATAGTTCTTACTTAGACACAGAACTCAATAGCCTGTAAGCTGCTGGCTGTCTAGAGACTAAATGACCTTACGTGATAACTGGCTGGTGTTTGATGATTCTGGAGGAGTTAACCACAGACTTTAGTACTGGTCGTTACCTCTTCCTGTAGCACTTTTAGAACATTTTTGGTGCTGATTTGTCTATTCAGCTATATTTCAGCAAAGATAACCCAATATAGATTGACCTTAACAAATGTGTACATTACTACAGTAGTTGCATGTATTGTATTGCATGAATTGTGATGCATTAATTTATACGTCTTCAGGCCTTCTATCAAAAAATCTCACAAAAGTATAAATTAAAACGCAAAATAATCTATCCATACTGCCTTTCTGAGGTAAGTAGTACGAACTTCAGCTGCAGTTTATAGACAGGAAATTAAAATACAATGAGTCAGTTACAGAACTGGAAATGGAATTCAGAAGCCAAAATTTGGTTTTCAGCAGCTCTTATCTCTATCTGTCAGCCCCTGAATACACCTGCATCCCCATTTAAGAAAAGCTAGATTTACTAGAAAACTAGCACATAGTCGAAGCTGAAGAATCAATGGCATAAGCTATTGCCAAAAACTTGGGCTTTGTGCAAAAAGTATAGTATTTAATTTGAGTAGCCTCAGTTAGCCAGTTGCTGGCTACTACACAGTAAACAGTTGCCATGATCTTGCAGGTTTCTCCTCTACATATATTATATATTCCATTCAGCACTCCTCCAGTGGTCTTTACATCATGCCTACTCAGAATGAATGAGCTGTGCTCTACAATGTCATGCTAATAATGTCATTAGCTCTAAGAGAATGGAATTAGAGAGCACATTTCAACACCAATGACATGTTTTAGAGGATGGTGGCGAGCTGCTATTTCAGGGGTGAGGAAAGAAATGTGTCTACTTCTCAGTCAGAAGACATTTCATTTTCCTATTGCTCTGTCAAGGAAGAAGAGTTATGGTGGATTCTCCTGGGCAGAGTAGTATATAAAGCTGAGTCCTATTTTTGCTATGCATTTTGAAAGGTTCCCTTCTTTCCCTTTCATGTTTTAATGTGACTTTCTTCCTCCTATTTTGGTGGCAGTAATCACTATCTCCATGCAACTAGCCCCAGTGGAATCTCAGCTGCAAAGAGCCAGAAATGCTAGTACAAGATAACATGGCTGAGCAGATCTCAGCACAGACACCATCGCTGCACAGAAAAAATTGATCACAGCACCAACGGTTGCTGTTTCTAGCCTCTGAGGTAGACTTGCTCTCCAAATTGAGTGTGCTAAACTGTAGCATGGGCCATGCAGTTCTTTTAAACCTGACCTGGTTTCTTTTGTATAGCGCTAATAAGTCCTGCTGTAATGTACCCACAGGCAAGATAAAAAATGCAAACTAACCCAAGGACTTCTACCATTTTGAATGTGATCCATTACCTGTAGTACTCATTCTGCAAAGCACAGCAGAGCAGTTGTTTCAGTTCCTAATTTACATTTGTTTGGCAGCAGGCAGTTATTCCAGTCTGCGTGGTGAGTGTGGCTGGCTGTCTCAGTGAGTTGCAATTAGGGCCAGGGAGCTGAGAAAGCAGTGTTTAAATTACAGTCAAATTAGAAGGTATCCACATGATCATTATTATGATTTCAAATGCATGCATCCAGAAGGATGGCAGCTCAGCCAGAACAGCCTGGACTGTGTAGTGAAGCAGTAACTTTCCAAGGCAGTTGAATCACTGCTCTAATGCCCAAAAAGGACATGGCTCTTTGAATTTGAAGCTTATGGCGTCTCTGTGCTCACGTGTGTCAGGTATAATTTCTCTCGACATTATAACAGAATCTGTATTAATTTTCAGGGACATTTTAAGCCCAAGACCTTTAAATGTAACTGATTCTAATCAGAGATTAGTTTTCAAACTACTGCAGTTTGAGACACTTCTGATTACCTTCCTCGCAGTACAACAACAAAGTCTGCTTTCTCATGACCTTTCATGAGTGTCTATTCCCATCTTACTCACTAACAAGCATATTGTGGTGGTGAAGATACACATATTATGTTTCCAGAAGAACAATCAAGCAGTTAAATGCTGACCTATCATTGATTAAAGGCAAGTCTGGTTTAGTCTGCGTTGATAAAGGAATTGCTCATAGATCACAGAGCACTGCTGAAAACAACTGAGGATCATCACCTGCCAACATTTAGGTGACAAGGAAATTAGGTCAACATGTTTCAACTCTCCAGCCTCTGCAGTTGGCACTAGTTAAAAGTGGAGGCAAATTTTGGGCAGTTGTACAAACACAGATGGCCTGCTGTTATTTATAGTGGATGCTGTACCTATCCTACTGATAAACAAGAGTTCGTACAAAGGCCTGGAATCTTTAATCAGCTTCCCCAGTCATACATGAAGTGCAAAGAAATGTGACCTTTTTCTAATAAATTTAGAATCCAGGGAGATTAAAGTATCCAGTATGAAAGACTAAAACTAGACTGAATGGCTGGTTGCATTTTGGTTTTGTTCCTCTCCTCAGAATTTGCAAAAATCTGTCAATTCACTTTGGAGGAAAGGTGTCATAGTAATAGAAAATGTGCTGTATTTACTTACTTTTCAGCATTAGCCTACTTGGGAGGCACTTCACCAGTATATTCTGGGTATCTTCATTGCTTTCAAGTGCTCTGATCCTTATATTTATGCCACTACTTACAGTTTAGGATTATAAACATCGCAGTCATCTTGAGCTCATTTCCAGAAAAGAGCAGCAAACTTCTGTTATTTCTTCAAGTTAAGGACAGGAAGAGTTTTCACATAATTAAAAGTGTGGTGAATTTTACATTTTGCAGTTTTTACTCTAAAGGAAAAAGGAAATCAATAATACAAAAGAAAAGCTACTTGCCACAAATAGGTAAATCTGTTCTTTAATGAACTACCTTATTCCATTAATGGGAGGGAGATT
This sequence comes from Oxyura jamaicensis, assembly GCF_011077185.1. Taxonomy (NCBI): domain Eukaryota; kingdom Metazoa; phylum Chordata; class Aves; order Anseriformes; family Anatidae; genus Oxyura; species Oxyura jamaicensis. Next base: position 7,045,798 of record NC_048911.1, read on the forward strand.
ACAAAGAAAATGGGACTGAAATAATGACAACAGGAATTCATTGGAAAATGGAAAACTTGCAATAATTTAGATTTGCTTTACTTTTTAAGCTCACAATTTCCTGATTGGAAATGACCCATTTCATTGTCTTTTCCTGGTCTTATTGTTTGTACACACTCACACTGAGCTACAAGAATTTAATAAACTCTCTGCTTGCCTCTGCACCGGAACTGCTGATGCCTCTCTCACCTCTGTGGTCATCTGTGTATGAATTTTTAAAGGAAATCAGGGAAGTTGTAATAATACCTTAGATTTTTGGACTAATTATTTTCCCATACATAATGCTTCAATGAAAATGATGGGGCACAAAACCAAACCACAATGTGCAGCTACTGTCATAATACAGCACAGCCCACAATAAGTGAAAACCTTCCATAGTACTGTCAGGCAATCAATACTTATCTTGATAGTATGAAATGTTGGTTCTTTGATCTTTATATGCAGAACTCATTTGGCAGATGTAGTCCCAAACATCTAACTGCTATTTGTCAAGAATATTCAAGAGAATGTGCTTGCAAAGTAATATGCGTGAGGAGTCCTAGCTATGCCCAGAGAAGAAAATTTTGTCCTTACAGAATAAATTGACTTCTTTGAAATCTGTTCTGATGTGCTGCGAATGGATAATTTTGAGTCACATGTAATTCTTAGCTAATATGTGGTGCCTTTGTAGTGCTACAAAGGTTGATTCAAGTCCCAAGAACTAGAGAAAAAAATCCAGAACCAGTAACTGTAATCTTTTTGTCTAGGTTGGTCTCTTAGACAGACAAAAGATACTTGCCCTGCTGGAAGAATTCTATGACAGAAGCCCCGTGAGTGCTAAGAAGAGATTCTGTAACCCGAGACAATGTAAGAATATGGGATGTCCCAATTGCAGTTAAAACATTATGTTACATGAATTTAATATATGTTTTATGGACAAAGTGGACCTAAATGGATGCTGTGACCTATGCACCATAATTTGCAAACTGTTCAGAAATACTTCAGCATCCCAAACCTTGCCTTCCTACAAGATTCTGTCATACTTTCCCAAAATAATTCTTTTTTACTCTGCATTGTTAGAAGTTAATTTCCTGATTACACTAAAATTTCTCTGGAACTTGGAATAATAAAGAAAAAGCGCAGAGAATCATCTTCATGAAAGTAAAGTGCTTTTAAGATATTGGTTATTAATTAATTGCTGGGATCAAATGTAAGGCAAATTACAGCTTTCCTTTTTAGTGTGGAGAATTATGAAAACTATTTCAAAATAAACAAGGTGTAATAGACAATAAAGAGCAGTACTCTGCAGGCAAAGATACCATTCTGAAGTTTTGTTTTTCTGGGATGCATGTTTGCAGCAGGTACTTTCTTGTAATTTTTTTTTTTTTTTTAATTTCATTATTATTATTATTATTTTTCTATATTAGGGCCAATAATTGAGCTGCAGGAGATTGAGCTTGCAGATTTATGGGGAGACCTTCATGACCAGGAAGTCTGTGAGGAGCTCAGTGAAAATTTAGTCTTGTCTCAAGCAGAGATTTCCGAGAGAGAGATTTTACCGTGTGAACCCGTAGCTGATAATAGCCAAGGCAGTTATGAAATGAGTACTAGTGTCAGTGAAGGTCTTCTTGAGCAAATGGACATGAGTGAAGCTGAGACTGAAGGAATTTCTAAGGAAGAAAAACAAGCAGCAGAATCAAGTGATGCTGAGGTGAGAAAGGAAGGTGAAGAAACTGTATCAGTGGTGAAAAAAAATTGATGTAGGTGAAAAGCACTGATCTAGGTGAAAAGCACTGATTTTGAGTATAGTGATTTGAATGGAGATACAATACGTACTGAGAAAACCATTTTCCGTAAAGACACATCAAAACTGAGAAACAAACTGAGTCTGCAAGTGCAGACAGGAGGAACCCTTGCTAGGATCAGCCTCTGATGATTATAATCTCAGTAGAGATGAACCTGGATCTGAAAAACAGACAGACGAAGAATTTAGCCCGGGTAGCGAGCCTGCTACAGAAATAAATAGGGAAAAAAAATATCATTTATTGAGCAGAGAACCAGTCTTAGAAGGGAAGTTAGTGGGGAGGGGGACAAATGGATTGCATATGCAATCAACACGCTTTCAGGACCAACACCTGAAGCTATGAATGTGACCTCTGAAGACAGAGCTGTGGCAGACATGGATGTCATTGCTTCAAAACAGGATGCTCCAGTTGCAGAGGCTGTGAAAGAAACTGCTGCTAAGAAAGAGAGTTTTCTCAGTTTGCACAGCGGCCAGTTTGGACAGCAGACAAGCTCAGAGACAAGACTGCAAGACGAGGACCTGCAAGACCAGGGTAAAGGTAAAGAGTTCTCCTTTATTGTGGCAGACCTTAATCTTTTTAAACATATGCCTTTTGATTGGTTTAACTTCAGGTGTGTTTTTAATCCATCTCAAAACCAGTGCAATCATGTGAGTGATTTCTGAATAGACAAGACTAAAAGCTTTGGTACTTTCAAGACTAAAAGCTTTGGTATCTTTTCAGTATGGTGATTTCTGTCGGGGTTTCAGTGTTCCTCCCACAGGACAGCAGGTGAGGCACTGTGCTGGTGAACTGTATTCAAGGCACTGAGCAGACACTTTAATTCGAGTAGGGACTTTCTGAAGCATCATAATTTTTGTAATAAGGAGAAATTACGTTCTGTTTCACTCGGTAATACTAGCATAACAAGACAAGAGCCTAAGAATATTAAATTATTTTAATAATCTTTAGAATGTGATTGCCCATAGGGAGATATATTATCGGATCGTGCAGCCGGAAACTTTTATTTTAATCCCTAACTGTGTCTCCAAAGGAATATCATACTTCTCAAGTGTATACAAAGGCCTGTTCTAGGAAGGCTGTTGTTGGGCAACTGTGGATTTCATGATAGGTGCTTTCTTAAACATGCTGCAGGGACCAACTTCCTTGCTAGTGCTCTGTTACTATGCTCTTGCATCTCAGTTTAAAACTGCAAGAACTGGGTCTACCTTGCCAGAGCAGCCTAATTACAGACTTCTTACATAAGGGACTGTAAAGCTGATAGCACAGCCCACTAGAACTTACAGCCTTCTGTGGTTAACTTCCAGTGCACAGCACTAGCCTGTCACTCAGCCAGGCCCTGGATGCTCTCATCCTGCACTGTTTGGGGCAGGCAGTACTGCCGTCTTACGAGCAGATACCCACTCTGTTCTCACAGGAGTGATGGGGTAATGGTAGGATGCTCTTTGAGAGAAAGATAGAAATAAGAACTCTGAATATCATTCTGCATCTGCATTGGAAAATAAGCTATCTAATTGCTCTTGTTAAGATGGATATTTGTAGCTGGGCTTAAGAAATGTAATAGTCACCAGGTGAATTTCAGAACACAGTGTTTCCAGGCAGTAAATAGCTACTGATAACAAGCGTAGCTCCAGAGACAGTGGTATATTAATCAGCAGGCTGGTCAGACTATTAAGCTCTGGTTCACAGAAGATTCCTCTTTAAAATTGCAGGTCCAGCTTATTCAGACGGACAGGATTCTCAGACTGAAGCTGGCCAGGAGTTTGAACTGCCATGGTCAGGTGAGTACTCAGGTCTGATCTTTTTACCTGCTTTAGAAACTATAGTTTTTGTATATGTATTTAACAGCTTTTAATAAAGCTGTATTTTATGCTTTTTTAAAAAAGCTTATATAATTACAGGCTCTATTTTATCTCTTCAGGTGACCTTCTCACCTCTGACCTAAGCTTCAAGTATAGCAGCTATGGAGAGAGAATTCCAGAGGAATGGATCTGTGAGAACACCAGATTTGCAGGTATTTGGTTACAAAACTGTATTTTCACTTGGCACATAGAGATTGGCAGGGTCTGTAGACATGCTGTGAGCTGAGTTTTGTCCAGAATACAAACACTGATTCCTGAGGCTGGCTTCCAGATAAGAGGGCAGTGTAGTCATAGTCTCAACAGCCAACTTTCTCCATAACAATAATTTCGGCTCACCTGTATTCAGTGATTTGACCTCACTGTATGATTGTATCCATGCTAGACTGAAACAAAAATCTGAAGAGAGCACATTAAAAAGTCCAAACAAATTATTAGTCAGCATGGAATCAGTCTGTATTCAGCCATACTTTTGCTGGCTAGGAAGCACAGGATTCAGGACTGCCACTGTCACATGGCTGGCTTTAGGGCAGCATTTGGCTTCCTGCGACACGCTGTGCTTTCTGCCTTTCAGACTTACGTCCCATCATGGCAGACATTGAGAACCGTTGTACTTCTCGTGTTAGGAGTGCCTTTGATGAAAACTGCCTCAACCTGCCACAATTTGTTCAACTCATGGAGACATTTGTTGGTCAAGACATTTCTCTGCCTACTGTGAAGAGTCTTATTGAATTTATCAAAGGAGAATACAAACAGACAGAAGAATCAAAAATTGAACAACTGGAAAAAGTAAATATTGATTTGCTGATCCCAAGTCCAAACAAAATAAAAAACCAAGCAAGCAAACAACTAGAGACAATTACAAAGTCAGCTTTTAATCTCATGCTGGCAGAGCTTTTCACTTGCAGCCTTGCATTCTGTATTTCTCCTAGAGATATTCTGCCCCTTTGTTTTCTTATGGATTCACCATCCTTAGCCCTTAGCTCTAGCAGTGCTGACAGACTCATCCTGTAGGAGGTTGTCTGTCTGTTCTATGTCTGGATCCAGTGAGACAGCAGGTTGATAGTTAACCGTGAAAGAACTCAAAACATTCTGCTTATTCACCTTTATAATAGCCAAGAACCTGATGTCTGACCTACTATGCTGGCATGTACGTATGAGGTTGTGGATGTTTTGGGGAGGGCTTTAAAACAACCCTTCAACATGCTGCTTGTGCATATGTGCACGGGTATATGCGAATGTGCACATTTCTTTGCGTTTAAGGAACGAGGTGTTCTTGCTATGTGTTTGGAAAAAATATATTCCCCTTCAGCAACAGTCTCATGTACAGTGTCAGGCTGGCTCGTATCACTTCAGAAAATGTGTATATGTAAATGTATTTCATGGTGGGTCTGTCCATAGCAGCCTCTCTAGCTTCACTTTCCTCAGACCTCTTTCTAGTTTCCCTCTGCACTTCTGACCTAATTTGGATGAGATATTGGATCTGACGGCTCTGCTGTCCTCATGCTCAACACAGCACACTGCCAGTATTTTGGCCTTTGAGACAATTCCACTCCTAGCCATTTATCACTGAATGCTGTGCAGAGACTGGTTTTAAAGGACAACTTGCACATGGGTTTCCTCGGAGCCCACACACTTCAGGGCAGTGCCAGCAAAAGTGATGTATGGAAATAAAAACTGTGAAATCTTTGGGTATTACTAACAAGCCTCTGGTTAGTTCTTGCTGTGAAGACATTTGTATTCTGGGAAACTTCCACTTACCTGAGTTGATCTCGCCTCAGATCCATCATGGGTTTCATTCAGTTGCTGGGAAATGCCCTCTGCAGAGCTGATTCTGCCTGATAAAATTGTCGGTGGTGTTTAGTGTTTCCAAATATCTCCCAGGTTTACTGATTCATCTCCAGGTCTGAGCTATGTATTTACATAGCCTTAGCCTGGCCCACAGCGGCTGTGATCAGCCTACTAGTGCAGTCTCCACATCTGTGTAGACATCGAGCCTCGGTGTCCAGGAGTTCTCAAAGTCCAGCTCTTTCTCTGTTGTAGGTTTGCCACACCTCTCGCTTGGCCCAACGAAAACTACTTTTGGAAGCACTTTTTGAAAAGTGGGACATGAATGCATCTGGGTTTCTGGACCTGAAAGAGGTGGATGCTGTTCTAAGCACGTTCAAGGAAGGAATGGAAAAAGAGGCTTTGAGGAAGGGTAAGGAAACAGCTCTGCTCCGAGAGAAGGACACTGTTAACACAGTGGGCCTTAAACCATTCAAGGACAGTGCTAATGAAGTTGTTGGCGAGCACCAGTATTTTTTTGTTTTTGCAAGCAGTCATAAGCATACAAGGCATGATGTACAAAATGAAAAGGAACAGTTATCCTGACCTACTTGTTAATACAGAGCTCCACCCCCTCCTCCACTGCAAGACGCTCCAGAGAGAGCAATTCCTAGTCAGAGAGAAGCCCAGTGCTTTCATGACATAGTGATGTGTTGAAAAATTATTTCAGCTGTAACGTGCAATATCTACTTCTGATATGGCACTGAAAAAAAATACTAAAGCCTGAGAACAGGTTTCACACTTTTAATCTAGCCTGTGTTATCCGGCTACATTTTACTACAGCGTGTATCTCATAGCAGAGAACACCAGCTTCCTTTATGGGACTCAGGTGACCTTTAGTAATCCCACAGTGTTGCACAGCTCTCATGAATTAGATAGCAGCTTTGAGTCTCACTTCACTATTGGTTCATTTCTCTGCATAAACTTAGCAATTTTGGTCCTTGGCAGAATAGGCTTGGGTCAGACAGAAGTGCAGCAAGTTCACCTGGACCTGTCTGGCAGCCTCATACATATTAACATGTGGGCATCAGGTGCTCTGAAATACTGTATTAGCAATTAAGAACATGTCTGTATGTGTGCTGGGGTGGAGAGGACAGGTTTATTCATCTGCATGAACATCTGCATGTGGCTCACTCTGCCACGCATTACCGAAAATGGCTCATTTTGGCAACCAACAAATTCTATTCTTTAGCTCATTTGAGGCAGCTGGTGGGATGGGGAGTGCACCAGCATGCTGCAGTTAGTTGTCCCCAGGCTGCACAGCCACAGAAGAAACTGTCAGTTGACAGCTCTGCTGTATTCAAAGTGTGCCAGAACATGCTACAGAAATATGGAAGGACATAGTCCCTTCTTTGAAAGGCTTGTAAACTAAAGGACAAATAAATAGAAAGATAGTATAGCAAAATCAATACCACCTACAAGCAACATAAAACTATTTCTAGTAGCTTCAACATAATCTCAACATCATGGAACAAGCCAGACTGGAGGCAAGGCTCACAGACATTGCACTTTCCTGGATGAAAGCACAGACTGAAAAGTGGGTAGAATTGTTTGATTTTCCTTGTAAGTGGAAAGTGTAATGTTACAGATATTATGGGAAAAATAATTCATTATGCCGTGGCTCAGTAAAGAAAAACTGATCATGTCATGCTCAGCTGCATGTGTCTTTCTTCATCTCTTTCTTCAAAGAGAGGAGAAAGTGAAGGTCAAAATCCAAACATTTTTATACCATCAAAAAATTCTTCATCCTAGTTTTGTCAGAAAAAAAAATTACATGAAGAAATACTGAATATTCTTTAGATGATGGGCAGGATAGACAGCATTAACAATCAGCCCCACCATGACTGAGGCCTGTTAGTATTCGCTACTGTTATAGGTAAAACTAGTGATAAAATGCCCACTGGCTTCTGCAGAGGAGGGAGGAGGCTCTCAGCCCCCATAAACGTCGGTGTCATCAGTGCGCTGAGAGGCAGCCAGGGTAGCTTCCTGCCTGTTCTTGTGCATCATTAATCAAAGCATTTTCTACTGCTCTGGTCTTTATAGACCATTGTACGTATTGATCGCAAAATGCTCCCTGCCTAACAGCAAACTTCACGCTTCTTCTACCTGGGTATCTTCGCTTGGTTAGTTTGCTAGTAGGGTGTGGCGTGATGAATAGCTGCTATCTGTCGCTTTCTTTACTTCTTCGGGTCCAACAGGATTTGAAATCAGGATGCAGAACAAATGATGAAAGCGTTAGTCACTGCGGTGCTGAGGAGAGGCACTGCCCGGAGCGTGAGCAGACAAGCACGGCTGTGGGCAGAGCACCCAGTGAACCCCAGGTTTCCGAGGCAAGGAGGCACCCTGCAGCTCTGAAAGGTTGTGCAAGAGCACCCCCGTGAGTCTGGAGCCGTAGCACGGGGAAGAGTAAAATTGGGTCTTGGAACAGCTTGGACAGGGGTTGAACGCTTCAGAAAATCTCATTTTGATTTAACTAATGCTTAAATAGAAACTGATGTGGTAAATTTACTCTTTCATGCTCAGTTGGTTAGGATTACAAGGCTAGGAGAAGATCCATTTGTCTTAGGACCTCTGAGCAAACTGGGAATTTGTGAACTCGAGAAAGTAGGTAGAGGAAAGTGATTCTTTCGAATTTGACCCTTGTTGCATTCCTCCTCCTCCAAGCAAAAACTCTGCAGGATATCTACTGCAGATTGTTGGCCCGTATTTGGACCAGCTCAGCTGCCATCTCTGGGATGAGAGGAAGGGGACAGGGCAAGGCTACGCTCCTCAGCCTTGAACGAGATAGGAAAAAGCAGCCTCCACATGGTGATCTTTATTCCTTCAATCCCTGGCAGCTAATAGGCAGCAGCTCTTCTTTGTTCAGGCGTTTTTCATGCTAATTTGTTCTTCTAAACCCAGGAAGATTGCTCTTGTTCTTTTGCACTACACCTACATCTGCTGGTGCAGTGCAGGTGACTCCAGAGCACTGTTGTCCCATCCTCTGCATGACTTCAATGAAGCTTTAATTTCCTTTGATCTTCATTTATAAGTTTTAGCACAATACAAGTGTTATTTCAATAATTCATCAAAGTCACCTAAAGAAGGGTAATTAAGAATGACTGATAGTTACTTTGGAAGGCCTCAAAAGAAAAATATAATGACTGAAAGCATGGTATGTAATAGAAAATCTGGGTATATGAGTGATCTGTGAAATCATCTGTAAAATCTGCCCTTCACATTTTTAATGGGAGAGGTGAGTAATTTTCCTGTAAGGTCTCACCTACCGTTACTGTTTGCAGCAAGCCTACCTGCACCCCAGTCCCACCAGAACCCCACGTGTCCATGAAATTTGGTTCTGATGCGCAGATACCTCTGATTGTTCCTATTTTTCATTGACCTTCATCGTTTAGGTATGTGGTAGAGGTGCAAAAGGGGCAAAGGTGCAATGTAGTGTGGGTTTCTTTCTCAGTAGGTGAGAATGCAGGCATCTAAAGGAAAAGGTGCAGCCAGTCCTGAAGCTGGAGGTTACCTCTCATGATGACAACCTACTTGTAGGCGATAGCTGGAAGAAACCCAGAATGACGGGCTAGGCTGAAGCACTTCACCCAGAACCAGTTCAAGGCTTGATTCATAGATTGCACAGGAAATGCAAAACATATTATTCACACGGATTGTCCCTGTCTTATTTTCTGTTTCTTCTGTTAGCAAAAAGCCGCTTCAGCTCACGTTACCCACAGTCTTGCAGAGTGGAGAAGCTCTCCCCAAAGGCATTCCAGACTTTCCTTGAGTTAGTGGCTTCTGAGTTCACTGGGGATGAAGATGAAGTTATTGATAACCTTGTGGAATTTTTGACTACAAGCGTGGAACGAAGCTGGATGGAGTGCCTGCAAAGCTTGACCAGGAGGAAATGGCTGCACAACATCCAGCAAGCAGCTGAGACAAGCGGAGCAAGCATGGAACCCGTTTACAAAGCAGTGTTTAAGGCCCTCTCCCAGGTGTGCATCCCAGGGAGTGTGAGAGTCTTTTGTGTAAGGATTGTGCCACTGACTTCAAACCCTGGTGCTTCGAGTGGAACTCACAGGTAGCATGAGAAGCTGGCCTAAGGCTCTTCTCTTTGTGCTTTCTGCTCTTAGCTGATGTTCAGGAGAGCCAATGGTTATACACAGAAAGAGTCACAGGTCAGATCTGTGATACAAGAACTCTTGTTCATGCTCTGCCGACACAGAATGCCTTTCATGGATAATTACATCTCAAATTTTAAAGGGCTGACTAGGATCAAATTTGGAAATCCATCCACAGTTCTGGAGTTTCTGGAGTTAAACACACCAGACTCAGTTTGGGATGCAGATAGTTAATTTGTAGTGGAAATAATTTCATGTTTAACTTGCAGATGCAAGTTTGGATGTTTGTCCTGAACATTAAAGTATTCCCCACAGACACACTTCCTTCATAGTGGCTCAAATGTTGTTACAAAATTGTCTAGATCTGTAAATGTAGTAACTCTGGCACCTGTTTGATTGTTCCAAAGGAATCTCCTGTTGGAGATTAAAATCACAGCAGTGTTGCTTAGGCCCAATTTATAATTAGCTTTTAGTTTAAGATAAACTGCTCCCTCTTAGCAGCAGGAAAAAAAAAAAAAAAAAAGAAATCCATTTTCTCTAACAATCCAAATACGAAGTGGTTTTGCTTGTAACAGAGCATGCCAGTCAGACACAATCAAGGCATGCACATGTATAAGCCACACAGTTGGTGCCTGACATACAAAATCAGTGACCCAGAAGAGCACGTCAGCATGTGAGACGAGTGATGAGTACATGAAATAAGCGTAATGGCCAGTGGCTAATGTACATAATGTAATGGGAACCATTTGGTTGCTAGGATGCAGAAGCCCATGGGGACAACAAGAAGATCAGTGCATATATTGCCCTTTTGGAAGAGAACCAGCTCTCACCAGAGCGGGGACAGATTCTCTTACACTATGTGGCGTGTACCGCAGATGATGCTCCATATGTTCTCAACCAGATTCTGTACAAAGACATGAAAGGAGTAAGGTAAGAAAAGCTGCAAATAACTGTTCCTTCTTCTCAAAAGTGTCTGGAATGCAGGGGTACCTGGAAGTGGTTTGGGGTGCACTGAAAACAGAGGTTGGTAGTACTCCAGAGAGGAACTTCCCTCAGGGACCATTGTGGATGTTGTGTTATCGTACATATACCCTTATACTTTGCATGCTCTACTTAGAACTGCTCTGTTTGGGATTTTGCTCCTTTCCTTGGGGAGATTAGCTCACAGTCTAATAAATCTCATCCCTTAGCAAATGTCTTGTATTGGGCCTACATTTTCTGCTTTTAAAATTAATGTCCTTACAGCAGTTACATCCACTGGATATTTTTTGAGAAAATGCCTTCCCTTCCTTAACGTTTACAGTAAAAACAGCCTTCATGCCTCTTTACATCTTATTTCCATAAAACATATTTCTTTAAATATTGCTTCTTCTGACCTACAAAATGTAACAGCTGTTCCCTCCTGAATTCCTTTTCATTACATTCATTAGTTAGTGTTTTTACAGTGTCTTGAGGATAAAAAGTGCCTTATTTATTACCACTGTCTTTGGGATGCAAGTGGTAAATGCGGTATTTCTAGGTGTGGTTGGACTAAGGAGCTAAAACCTTCCTTCTCTGATGCCTAAAAGCAGGGAGAGTTCAAAGCTGCAGTATTTATTGTTTTGCTAATGGTTTTCTGCTACTCATAACAAACCTGCTCATATGTTTATTTTTCAGCTTTGCAGCTGTCGAAGAGGGAAAACCAATCCATGTTCCAAGAGTTCAGCTCCACGGAAATATCCACTTCTGGAACTGTGACCGTCCAGTTGAGGAGAGAAGAGGTTCACTTCTGGTACTGCCATTACAAGATGCTCACTGGAGGGTCTTTGGCATTCTAGGACTTGATACTCTTCGGGACCAGCGTGAGAAAACCATCTTTCTGACCCATGAGATCAGTTTCTGCCAGGTGGGCACTACCAGAAAGCAATTTGTAGCTTGCACTTCAAAAAACTGGGTAGGGACCATTTGAATTTTTTAGATTTGCTCTGCATAGATGTAAGATGTCAAATCAGAAAAGAACTGATGTGAGTTTACTGTATGAGATAAAACTGGTGTGAGCAGAGCAGCTTGTCAAAATCTTACTGATTAGCATCTTATTTGTCATTGATTATCAGGTATCACCTCATCAGTAATTTATTTAAACTTCTCCTGCAGACCTGACTAGTAAATCATTTGCAGATTCATGCAAAGCCCAAAGATAGTAGCTTTTAGTTACTGAAGCTCTAAACCTCATATTTGTGTTTGTTTCTAAAAGTGGCGTGAAACCCCAGCTTTTACATGGTGGATTAACTGTAAGCAACAGCACTCCGTATTTCTTTGAGATGCTGGTGTGCAGTGCTCTTTAGAATCAGCCTCATTGTGTATGCATCATCTGGGCAGCAGGGAGCGCAGCAAACCAACATTATCAGTGTATTTGACTATCAATCATCACTAAAACCAATTTTGCATAGTGTAGTACTCATCTGTGACCTGGGTGCTCTGGAGTCTTAAGGCCTTACTTAATAAGGGAGATATCACCGTCACTTTTCACCTTTACAAGTTGCAATTAAAGTAACTTATTCGACCATTTTGCTTCAGTTTGCCACATGAATGTTTCCCCAGCTTTCTCCCCAAATCATATACAATGGACTGGCTCATTTGGAGCATTCTGCTTTCACAGGGAGTTTCCCTTGCATTCAGCAAAGCCTACCATCATGTGTGCACACTGGAAAACGTTCTGCAAATGGCCCTCACTGCGCTGGACTGGTTGTATCCCAGAGTGCCCAGCATCCACACTGTTATTACATACCTGGTGGAGCCTGGCAAAGATCAGGTATGTAGCTTACTGATTATGCAATTATGTTAATTGCAGGCATGCAGGGCTGACAGGACTGCTTTAGTGGGGGGACATGCTATTTCTAGCTGTGTATGATTTCCCAGTGCTTGTGTTGTCAAAACTGAAGGCTGCCTGAGATTCTTGTGCCTGCCCGTGCATCAAAAGGTTCCCTCTGTAAAGGAGGCCACTCTTTGTTCTTTTCAGCCTTTCATGTAAAACAATTCAGAAGCACTGCTAGCATATCTCCTTTCTCCATCAGACAAGGAAATATTCTCCTACTTCAGTTCTCACAGGTGCATAGCAACCAACAGAGCAAACCCCACACCCATCCATCCATCCATCCATCCATCCATCCATCCATCCATCCAGGTGTAGATTAACCTGCAATGCCTGCTAAAGCTCAGCTTTTTGGAACCTCCACAATGGGAGCTGCTCTTCTGTGGAGATACTGTGCATGTTAAAATTGTGGTGTGGAAAAAAAGAACGCCCTAGCTAATGTATTCTTCATTCTGAACTGATGTCAGCAGCCAAGACTTAAATTTGACTCAGGAAATGGCTGCTCCCAGTTAACAAGCTTGTAAAGGCTGCCCACGTCCCTGCAGATCATAGTCCAGTTGTTCAGCAGGCACTCAAACCCTGGGAACCTTGTCAGTCCACAAGTCAAGTTAAGGAGAAGAAAAGTGTATGCAATATTAAGAACTGATCCCGTGCCACCACAAAGTCTGTATGACATCAGCTGAAGCCATAATTCATCTGTTTCCTCTGATAAGTATAGTTTATGCTGGCAGCCTTCTGTTGTCATTCCAGGCTCTGCACTGTCCCCTTGTTAACTGCCTGATAGCCAGGTCGTTTGCTCCCCTCTGTGCTTTTCATGTTTCAGGGCACGGTGACACAAACATAATGTAAGAAAGAGGGCTGTAATAGGACATGAAAAAGAAGGGAAACCTCTTCACTGGCCTCTGGGTGTTCCTCATTGTAGAGCCTGGGGATGGATTAAATAGTCAGTCTGAGGGAGGTCCAGGGCACATTCTTCATGCATCTTGAGCAACACACTTTGGGAATAAAACCAGACATTGTTGGGAGATGTCTTTAAACCATCCCATTTCACTTGAATGTACATGGGAGTTTTTCTTTGAGAAATAAACACTTTTCTACCTCTCCAAGCTTCAAAATGGCTGTTCTTTTCCAGAATGCAGCTCAATGTCCCTTTTCTCTCTAACAGACATGTGACTATGCTCTACGTAAAATGATTACTACAGATAATACAGGACAAAAAGAAATCCATACTGCTGCTGTTCTTTTCCTCAGAAAAGAAAACCTTTTAAGGTAGGCTCTAGAACCTGCAATCTAGCCAGTTACCTCTGGTCTGCATGATATACATTGTGTACGGCGCATTGTAATGCAACCCTACAAGACTGTCTCTCTGTAGTTGTCTCACTGTTGAGGCTTCTGTTGTAGATGCATGTGATACTGAATTATGAAGGGGTAAGGTGAATTTTCTCTTTAATTTTAGGCCTGCGAAAACTTAACTTCCAACTTAATGCTTACCAGATGAGCTGCCAAGCAAGCTCTGCATCTGTTGCGAAGGGTTTGCAGGATCAGAGCGTGTAGTGAAGCATTTCGCTCTTTACAGTAATCTGTCTTTTTTTTTTCCTGGCTACGTGTCTCATTTCCTTCAACTATCTGTTTCCTTCAACTGCCAAGATCCTCACAGACTTTTCTTTTAAGTATATCATCCTTGTCATCAAAGTTGGTTGAATAGTTATTTGCTGTTCCAGCACATTTTCTTTTTCTTTTTATAAAACTATAGAACAAATGTCAACATGGTTATAATGGGAATCTGTTTTTAAAGCAAGAATACAAACTTGTGTGGGTCTGTTAAATTCTTATGATTTTCAGCAATTGCCTTGGGTAAGCAATGTTGTGTTCCAAAACACTATTTTCTCCTGTCTGTAAGTGGTCTGAATGATACTGAAATACGTTCATATTTCAGTTCAAGGAATAAACAGTGATTATAATGTAATACCTTTGTTTTAACGACACGAGATCAATGGTCTTTAACTAAAATATGCTAAATAAAGTACCAAAAGAGACTGGAATGGTAAAGCTTAGGACATTTTCCTCTCTTTACTCTCATTTCAGAGATTACCTGTTTAAGTGCATAGACACTTCAGAAGTCGTTCGCACTTCTGTCTGTGGAGAATACCACATTGCAGTACCTCTCCGTGACCTATCGAGACAAGCTCTTGGGTTATTTGATATCAGCATCGGACACCACCAGAAATTACCTCCTCATGAACATAAAGACCTGCAGAAAATGTTGAAGACGGCCCAAGCCGCCTGCTGTGAGATACTGAAGATACCTTCAGAGGAAACAAAAGCAACCTATGTACTAGGTATTGTGCACACCAGGATACATTTTTAGGAGTAGAAATAGGAATCTCGGTTAAACCACATCTGAAGTATCATTCATACAAGTGTAGAAAGACAAATACAAAGCTTTGGTACACATGAACTACTTGTGAGCAAGTCCACGTGCTGAGCAGAGTACAGTTAAATAGAATGTTTAGATTTTGGCTCTGGTTCACAGGATACTTTTGTGCCCAAGTCCCACTAAAATCAAAGGTGCTTTGTTGCCTTCAGGGATCAATCACGTTCTACGCAGAACTGCCCCACCTAAGATTAAGGGAGTTTTAGTGTCAAAGTTCCAGAATTAAGTGCATGCCTAGACCCTTCACCTGGACCGAGGCAAGCACCGTGCCAAACCTGCTTGGAAGTCAGGGTGCCCATGTCAGGTCCCCAGGCCAGGGTGCAATCTTGATACCATTTGTTTTCTCTTTGTCCGGACTCTGGAACCAGAATGAGCCACTATCTCTCCCCGAGGAGGTTGTGTTAATTACTCCCTCAGTGGCTCCAGTTCCCCCAGGAGCATACTAACATTTACGGCATCTATCTAATCCCCTTAGGATGTTTAGCAGTCTCAACATACCACACTTAGATTACAGCAAGTTTTGTCTCCTTCTCAAGCACATACCCATTTTGAAATGTTTCATAGGATACTTAGGCTGTCTGCAAATTAATCACTTAGTCAAGGAGGAAAAAAAAAGTTAATCATATAGAGTGCAGAGCCTTTTGCTCAACAAAATAAGTCTTGAGTAGCATATGTTTCTGATCAACTTCTTGAAAAGTTGGTTTTTCATTCCAGAGGCAGAATACATGAATTTGAGGCATGCAGGAATTCTTTTCCACCGGTTCATGCTGCAGGACCTACGTGAGTGTGTCCAGAAACTCAATGCTGAGAGCTTTGCTGAAATAAAGAGCTTTGAAGAACCACCAGCACTTGTACATAACATAGTTAAGGCTGTGCTGTTGCTTTTCAATCCAAAGTGGAAGGGCTCAGAGAAGATTGAGAGCTGGAGTCAGTGTATGCTGGTGAGCCATTTTTTTCTCTTACTCTTTCACTAAGAAGATACAGTGGAATTTGCCAAGGGTGAATTGGTAGTGAAATGATTCCATGCATATTGCATGAAAGGGGCTGTCCAGTTTAATAAACCAAATTTGTTTAGAAGAGAACGGGGAACAGATAATTGGGCACTGGAGATACGTTCATGTAAAAGCAACGACCAGACAGAACTATTTAAAAATCACATTGTAAATACAGTTGCAGATCTGGAAACGTAACAGAATTGGATGGTTGAATTTGGAGTGATTACAGTCATTAAGACAGTGATAGGGAGATGTTATATACAGTAAATGTCTATATATACTAAATGCAAAATGAGGAGTATGATTTGTAATTATTTTTAAAACATTGGAAGGATATCCTCCAAATTAAGAATATCTGAAAGACTGTGTGCTCCTTTGTTTCTCAGGTACTCACTCACCTTCCTGTATTTTTACTTTTCAGTTTCTCCATCCTTGCAGACATCTTCCTTTCAATCTCCACTTTTTTACTTACCATTTCTAGATTTCCTATATACTTGAGTTAACCTTCTTTAGTTCTGTAACTCTCTCTTAAGTTTTTCACTGCCATCTGACTGTTCTCTGCATTGCAGAATCTTGATGACAATTTGATTCAGGAGATTTATTGCTTTGATCCAACTGCTTCATCTGTGCAAGTTCAAGGAGAGCTGCTGCTGGACTGTATTGGTGGTAAATACCATAAAGTAATTGTGAGATTACCAGACACAGCTCAGTAATGAAACTCTGTCAGTTGCAGCATTCAGCTTCATGCTTTTAAAGTCTTTATTTCTGAAACTAACTTTGATTTCCCAGTATATTAAACAGCAGATAAGGGGGGCTAAATATTTGCAGTCTTTTTTGGTCAATAAAAATCAACCTGTTAAATTTATTATCAAAATTCACTGCCTAAGGAAAGGGGAGCAAATCAGCTTTGAAATCTACCAGAACAGGTGATCTCATTGTGAACCTGCAATAACATGCTAAGAATGGTGACTTTTTTGGCAAGTAACCTGTTCTGTGTACCAGAGCAGTCAAGAGGATGTTACTATTTGTAATATCTCTGCAGAAGAAATGACTGCTGTTCCTGTTGATGTCTTTCACTTGATTTAATGCCAGACTGAGGCCTGTTAAAATAAAGCATGGATGAGACTTACTAATTTAGCTGGAGATACTTACCGACAGTGTTCAGCCTCTTGATGAACAGTGAACACCTAATGCAGTCAGCGTTTCTTTTTGTGTGTTTTCCTCATATATATTAAACTAATATGAGAGAGAATGAAGCAGGCCTAAAGCATCCAGTCCTACTTCACTTAAGAACCTAGATTTAACTAGAAAGGGTACAGCTTTGGCAAACAACTGTTGTGTGCTACAAAAGACTTGTTTCCCAGGATGGAACTTAGTGTGAGACAGTAGTGTGAGATGAACGGTGTGAATACCAGTATGATTCACAGTTATAGGAATTCCTTTTAAATGAACATCAGTGTTCACACGTGGTGTATGTTGGACAATACCCATATGTTCTATATACGTGCCCTGTAATATGTAACAAAGCACTAATAACCTATGCTCTACTCACAGAGCAACCTTTGCAGGTGACTGTACGGTGACCTCTAACAGCATATCATAAGAGTTTCAATGGATAATCACTCTTAAATCAAATCTGACCTTGGAAAAAAAGCACTTTTTTCACTACATTTTTAATTATCAAATATTTAGCATTAAATAGAGCATTTTATACAACCGGGGACCTACCACAAGGCAAAATAAATTATAATAAAAGTGAAGCATTAATGTGCTTGACCATTCACTATCATAATACACCATTTCAAAGCATCACAATTTTCCAGGGTGGAATTTGTGGACTTAGGGAAAACTCCACTGATGGGATGACCTTCTCTATGCAGTCCTGTAGCAACACTAGTCACAGTTTTGACTTGGCCTGTTGCAGTTACAGCTCTTCTTTGTTTCAGGTGTACCTAGAGCAGAGGTGTGGAAGCAGGGCTCAGTTCCAGCCGAGTACCTGTACAACTGGGTGCACACCTGCTTGTCACTGATGGAGATGACAAAGAGCCTACAGAATAAAAAAGCTCCAGCTTTCACCAGCAAAGTCTAGCATGCCTTCAGCTGAAACACTAATTCCTCATCTAACCCTAGTGGGTTTGGTATTTGACTGCTTTTATTTAATAAACTGGTGCTCTTTTTTTTCTTTCTTTTTTTTTTTTTTTTTTTTTTGGTTTGTTATAATGGTCTGCTGTGTGTTACTAAGAGAAATAAAAACATTAAAGGAGACAATTTTGTTGTTATAAATATATTTAGTAAATTTAAAAGCTTGTTTAACTTTTGTTTTGTTTTGTTCAATTCCAATGAGAAAGAAAGAAGCAGGGAAGAGTTTATGACTACCAAGCTACAGTGCTCATAAATGACAGAGCAAAATTTTTCAAGCTTCACTGTCTTTAAAGTACTTTTTAGAAACAATTTTAACTAAGGGGTTGTTAATCAGCATTTTTTAAAAAAAATTTTCTAAATGTGTTACAAAAAAGCCCCACAATTTTAATACAGGAAAAAGGGGAAGAAAAAAAATAAAAATAAAAGCTGTCTTACTGGGATGAAGCCTGAGATTACAGCAAACTTGACTGCAGCAAGATTTCATCTTTGCAATAACGTTTCTTGCGGCAGAACCGCTTCTTTAATAAAATTTGATAAAATTTGGGGAAATTAAACTCCTCTTTCTTCACACGGCCACAGGCGACAGGGGACAAGCCCGGAGCCCCCCCCCCCCAGCCCGCCCGTGAGGGCGCCTCAGGGCGGCGCGGGCCGGCCGCCTCCCCCCTCCGCACTTTCGCCACTCGCCAAAAAGGCCTTAAAAAAAACTTCGCCAGCCGCCCCCGTCCCCTCCCGGCCCGCTCCCCGCTTCTCCGCAGGAGCGGGGCCGGGTCTCGGCACGGCGGTGAGGCGCCGGGGTGAGCCGGGGGCTCTGAGCCGCGAGGAATCTGCGGCAACCGAACGGCGGCGGCGACTGTGACGGAACGCGGCCCAAGATGGCGGCGGCCGGCAAGCAGTGAGTGCGGGCGGGCCGCGGGGGGCTCAGGGGTCCGTGGGGCCCTCACAGCCCCGGGGGGCTCCCTCGTCCCGGCCGCGGGGCAGCTCCCGCAGCCCTACCGTGCTGGCTTGAGCCGAAGCACGGGCGGCAGGGCGCTCCGTGAGGCGATGTTTGTGGCACCGCGCTCTGTGGAGAGCCCTTTGCCCTGTGAGGGGCTCAGGGGAAGGCTGAGGGGGGAGGCAGGCCCGGGTTAGCGGGCGCACACCTTGCCACAACTGTAGAAAGTGTTTCTGAGAGAAAGCGGGCCGTGTCCGCACCAGGGCATGTCCCGTGCTGTTAAATGGTGTCTGGGCGATGTGAGCGGGCTGAAGGCCTCGTCCCCTGCTGCTGCCTCTGGGGGCCCGAGCTGCGGGTTGGTGGCACACGGGGTGGGTTCACGGCACCTGCAAACAGAGCTACAGAGCGGTGGGAGAGGGGTTAAGGCTGCAGATAGGCAACGGGAATTGCTTACTGCTCTGAGGAGGGGAAAAACAAAACATCTCTTAGAGAACTCAGGGCAAGAGGGGTTTGTGGCCTGCTGTAGGAAGGTAATTTTAGTCAGAAACATGGGAAAAGACAACAGTAGCCATGGGAGAAGTTGGCAAGTTGTGGCGATGCTGAGCTCACTGCTGGAAACGCTGCTCAGATCTATACTCAAAACATTACGCTGCTGCTGACCTTTGTTTCTAAAATTGTGAGGCTAAGCTTCTGGTTTAGAACCTATGTGTTTTGCTGCAAATAAAGGTAACTTTTCATGTTTTCCCCTAGATATGGGCTCATTATGCCCAAGAAAATGCAGCAGAAGAATCTCGTTTCCACCAAACTCTCGGTGTTCGCAGATGACTCTGATGAAGAGGTCAGTTCAACAATTTTCTTCTGAAATACGCCCCATTTTCTGCAAACAGTTTGTTTACTGCCATAGTGCCTTCATCAGCTTATAGCAGCAGTATTAAGATGTTTATTATCACTTTGAATTTGGGTGTGAAATGTGATCTGTTTTCTTTAGTGCAACTTAAAGGCAACTGATTACTTCTTTGTTAAATAATTTCTGCCAGCTCTTCCAAAAGTTCATCAAATTTGTATTTGCAAGAGTTAACAGCATCTAGCTCATAGATTTGTTGGTTACCTAGGTGACTGTGTCTGCAAACAGAACAGCCCGTGGTAGTCAATGGTTGTTACTCAAATATTAACTGTAAAGTACTGTTGAGTGTATATTATCCTTTAGATTATTCCACACAGTGTCAATATAATTGATTTATTGTTGGTACTCACTTTAAACAAAAGCAGAGCTGTACAAACCAAAAGTTTTAAAGAAAAAATAAGGTAAGTGATGAGAACTGTATTTCTCAAAGCACGCACAACCCCTGCAATATATCAAACCATGTACAGCTTTTCAGTGACCACAGAGTTTATTGATATTCCGTGATGTATGACTATATTGCATGATGTTGACAGTGTTCTTTTATATCGTCGTCTTTATTTTTTTTAAGTAGTACCATAAGAATATTAGCTTTCTACCTGATCCAGTAGATGGTGCTGCCCACTGTAAGAATTACACTCCTGGATGTCCTGCTATGCGCATGGGGCCATCCAAGAACTGGCTCGGTGTGTATCCTGGTTGGAACACTTAGAGATGCTCAACTTCTTAACAAGAGATTTTGAAGAATGTAGAGCCAGTAGTTTCATAGCTTACAGGAAAAGGATAGAATTGTGTAGAGGAAGTCCCTACACGATAAGGTTAACGTTTCTTTCTCTGTTTCTGGAGATGAAGTTACAATTTGCTGGGTATTATCAAGCAGCAATTATCTGTGGTGATTTAATCACAATGTATCGTGTACTCAGAATACTTGAATATTAATCTTTTTTCCCCCAAACCCAGAAAATGCTTTCTATTGTGTAGTTGAAAAAACAATGCTAATAAAGCATCAAATAACCTTTGTTGGTCTCTGACTCCTAGTATCAAAACATTTTTAATGAACTAGCAGTTGCTCAATTTGTCATAGAAACATGACAAAAAATAACAATTCATGACCTTTGTGAGAGGCTGAATCCAGAATGTCACTGCTGAAGATGTCTGAGTTCCCTTTACACCGTGCATGAGGGGACTGAGGGGTTTCTTAGTGATATCCACTCAACCCCAGACATGAAACTGCAGCTTATAGGAAGCACAGAGGGCAGGAACATGTCTGAAATCCCATCCCTTTCCTCACTTAGCTGTTCTCAGCTCCATGGGGAGGTGTGTCCCTTCGACTGAGCTCTAGAGAGGCTTCCCTTTAAACACAGCTGATGGATGTGACAGGGATCCACTGTCCCCAGCGGCAGGAGCCCTTTCTGTGGCAGTATGGGATTTGGTATCCTTCCCTTCATCAAGGGACCGACCCCACATTTTCCAGATCCCAAGAATAATTAATCTGTTGTCATTAAACATTAAATGCTAGGACTGGGAACCCTCAGTGGGTGAGGGGTGACTTGCGTTTTTCCTATTTCTGCCTTTTCTCTTGTTAATATCTCAACATGAAAGTAAAATAATGCCAATAATAATACTAGTAATAATAACAACGTGTGTTGGTGTCAACTAACTTGTAGCTTAACAGATGAAGTATCGTTCCTTTCAGAAGAGCTGACGTTCGCTACCAGGCTGCTCTAAAGACTGTTTAAAGTTGTCGTGCACATCAGCATGGCACACCCAGCAAAAAGTAATAATCTCATAACTGCCTTTATCAAAAAGGATCATTTTTAAAAAAGCAAAATTACTTTATTAGTTCAATAATAATTCCAGAGCTTTTCAAGATAAGGAGCAGCGTTTGGGAGGGGTTTCATTTCCTGTCTGCTGCCTTATCAGTCAGAACTACATCTCAAATGTCTGGAGATTATGTATTTTTAACTGAACTCTAATAAAGTTTGTGCTGGGAAATCTGCACACCTGACTTGGTCTGTGATTATATATTAGATACCAAACTTTCAGTCCCTTTTTTTTTAAATGCTACTGTGCATATTTCATTAAGATTTTGCCTGTACCCTTGCTGAAGGAATTCAAAACGTGATCATTTTTACTGTGGCTAAGTACATTAATGGTTGTTAGTCGCTGATGAAGATGTTCTTTGGGTTAGTTCTTAACAAGCTGAACATCTTGGATAGAAATTTTCTTAAAATAAATTTTCCCAGTGTTGAGTGGCACGAAGTAAGCCAGGTGATTACAGTTATTTCTAGTCAATGTAGTTTAGAATTACTTACTTTCGTAACGAGGAATTGTTGCTGTTTCTAAAAACAGTGGGAAGGTTGTTATCCCTAGGAAAGCCTGTTGTAGAGAATAGATGTTACAGCTGCAAACTATGAGATGTCAGGAATAAGCTTCCCTTCTGGTGTACCGTTACTTTTTATGCATCCATTTTCTCCCAAAATATCATCCCTTTATTCATGCATTGTGATTTCAGAGGTGGCTTGTCAGTGTTCCCAGTGACTGTTCTGTGTTGTTTTGTATTTGGCATTTAGTGGAAAGTATCTGTGTAAATCGAGGCTCATTTTGCAGCATGCAAATTTCTGTTTCTTGTATCAGAATTACCCAGCATACATTCTCATGTCTTACCAAGCAACCTTTCAAAGCTGATTTGTTTCTTCAGGATGTGAAGTGCAGATAAAAAATAACCTGTGCATAGACCACAGTAAGTGCTAAATTCATGAGGGATATCATGGAGTCAGCGTGGATAGTTCTGCCACTGTCTCAGCTTGGTGAGGTCGTTTTTTTGTTTGTTTTTGTTTTTTAAGTGACCATCCAAAAGATAAAAGGATTATTTTAAGCAAGCACAAGGAAATTTTTTTGCTTGAAAACGAGCAGAAAACTGTATATGTTGACTCAAATCTTTAATTTTTGCTTATAGTTCCTTTCAAGAAAGACATAAAAAGAGTGGAGAAATAGGGTAATGATAATGTGTGGAGTTTATGCAACAGTTTGCATGCAAAATAAGACTAAAGAGACTGAGGGGCTCTTAGATCACTGACAGAAAGGAAGTGGAGAGGAATAACTCCCCAGGAAGCATGTAAAATCAACAATTTTACATTTTTCAGAGAAAATTCAGATTCAGAGAAAGTGAAGTGATTTTGCTGTTTCTCATAACGTGAGCAGGAGGGGCTCTTAAGGAATGACCAAGTAGCTGGTTTCATCTAATCACAAGGAAGTTGTTTTTCTCCACACAATGTCTAATTAAGTTGTGGAACTCACTGCCACAGGATATTGTGGCATGGCCAGAGCTATAAATGGGTTCAGGAATGGATTCGTCAAACTAGGGGATGCTGCTGGTGTCAAACAATGGTCCAGGTGCATCCTCCAGTTCAGGAAGTCCCCAGACTTCTAGTTGCTGGAAGCTGGGAGGGTATGCCAAGGAAAGCTAGTTCTGCACAGGAGCTGTTTTACACATTCTTTCTCTTCACCTCGTACCAGTCACCATGGCTTGTACAGTGTATGACCTGAGGTGAATCTGTTGTGAGTTGTTTTTTTCATAGAGGCCTGAGTCTCTTGTGCAGTTAAGTGATATTGTGTCCCTGTGCAGGATCTGGTTAGATCATACAGGTCTCCATGAGGGCAAGACCTAATGATGGTGCCTCTGACGAGACCAACACTCTCTAACCACAGGACCCAGAGCCCATGAATGCCCTGGTGAGGGGAAAGACAAGAAGGTCCCAACCCTCCTCCATTCCCTTTGGTTGGCCTGGGACCCGAGGGCTGCCTCACCAAGGTGAGATGGGAGGAAGCAGAAAATACAGAGAAAAAGAGAAGATGAGACCTGAGATGTGGGAAGACTGGGATGTTGTGGTGGGAAGGCAGAGAAAACGTGTGGAATCCCGCTTTTTAGGTGTTTGATTCTTGAACTTTGAATGGTGCTTTTGTAGGAAGCTGTAAATGGTGTGCAGTGCTCTGTTAGAACTTGAACACATCTGAGACGCGCTAAAAACATTGGTCAATGTCTAACAGTAAAATTTCTTTGCATGGGTTCTATGTGATTTCAAAGGATAGGGTTAAACCATCTTTTCCTTCTAGAAAATATTAAACTACAAGCTTTGTGCTTCTGAAGAATAGCTTGACTTCGGGGAAGGAGAAAGTATGAGGCAGATTGCTGAGCTTCTGGGGCCTTTAATAAATGGGCAGTTGATAAGTAAAAACAATACAAAAGAACAGGAAGTTCTCATCTGTCAGAGCTCATAGCACAGCAGGAAATTGTCAACCATAAACCATTAGGGAAGGTGTTTGTTTTCTATAAACTTGCCGCCGTTCTAGGCAAACATATCGCAGGTGGACTTCTTTACAATTACATGTACAATAATGAGGATTAGATATTACTTTTGTGTTTGTGTCATCTTTGTAGATCAACACATTCATTTCATGTAGGCAGACAAGGAAAACGTTCTGAGCAGCGTCTGAAATATTTCAGTGGAATAAAGCTCACTTTGTAAGTAGGGCCACAGGGTCTGTTCTGGCTCTTAGCACTCTTTTTTCCTCTTGCTGAGCTTGGAATTGCTTGGTACTGCTCTGACATAGCACCTTTCTAGATAGGTTTTTAGACGTGGCTACACAGAAGCTCTCAAGTCTTGTTATTATTTGTGCCTTGTCTAGCAGAAAAAAGCCATGTAGAGGTGATCCCTCTGTGTACCTGTTAGACCTCCACTAACAATCCTAACTATGCTGCGTAGGTGGCAGAGGTCCCCAAAACACTCTCTTCCTGTGTTTTTTGTGAAATTTGGCATCTGAGTAAAGGACAGAGAGCTGAGAATTTGTGATTCTAATTTTCCTCTGCCTGCAGAAGGCATAATTGAGGGACTGCTCAGCATGGGGGTAGCTGTGGATCACACAGAGTGTTTGTTGCCCACTTGACGAATCAAGCAGGTAGGGTGTTTGAGGGGGTGATAATGGGAATAAAGAGACAGAGGGCACAAAGTCACATAAAATGAAAGTCCATTAATTCTCCTGCTTATGGCACAACTTGTTCTGTTTCTGAAATTAACCAGTGACAAAGATTGGAACTGTTTACAGTCTGACATGTAGAAAATTGTGGAAAAGCACTTGGGTGTCTTCCCTTGTTGACCCATCTGTTGAAACTTCAATAGCATGAGAAAAGGAGGACATGACACATTACTACTTGTAGGCATCAGGTGAAATTCAGAGCCCTCTTGCTTGGGAATCTGTTTGAGTTTGCATTGTGCTAGTTTTGTTTGGTTTCAGAAGACCCAAGTTGCTGTTTCAGGCTCCCTGCTAGCTGGTTTTCAGCTTAATGTTATTAAGAGCTGATTACACAATCTCTTCTCTTTGTAGAAAGAGATAGAGAGCATGTACCCCGAGGTGGTGGGGCACTGGAACAGGCTGCCCGGAGAAGCTGGGGATGCCCCAGGTTGGATGGGGCTTTGGGCAGCCTGCTCTAGTGGGAGGTTGCAGGGGCTTGGGACTGGGTGGGCTTTGAGGTCCCTTCCACCCCAAACTGTTCTGTGATTCTGTGAATCTAAGTACTAGTCAAAGTCACAAAACTTGGGAAGCTGCCAAAATGCAAGAGGATTTTTTCCTTCCTATTTCTGCTTTTTAAGATGAAGCGATATCTAATTACATAAACAAGGATAGGAGTCCTGACATTTATAGTGCATCTGTTTAATAAACAGTATTATCTCTTGGTTCAGAAAAGAAGGATATGCAGCCTAGTTCAACGCTAATTAAAAGGCAAAACTAAATAAAACTCCGTTGTGTTTTTTTTTTGTTTGTTCATTTGTGTTACTTGTTTTTAGGAAGTATGCTGCTTAGGGAACGTTTTCAGTAGTGGATATGCTTTTTTCTTGGGGAAGATTAGTACTGCTGCTTTCTAGCTTGCTTACTTGAAATGTTAACCATTAATGCCTGAAGTACACGCTGTTCAAATCAGCAACATTCTTGTTTTTAAAAATACAGAACTAATGATACGATCAAACTTGAAACATTGCCAAATCCTTTTGGATATTTCATTCTCTCTATGAATGCAGTTCTCCCATGGGGTTGTCACTAAGAATGTCTGCTCGGCACTGTCCCTTCTGTTAAATTCACACATGAGAAACAATATGTATATTCTGAGCAGCACCTATTTCACAGAGTATTAGAAATATAATTAAAAAATCATTAAGAATATTTATCCTTCTGTATTCTTAAGTACACAGTTTGCAAGAACATTCAGATGGTTTTGATACATGAATTGGTAGGAGGATGTGATTCCAGTTTCTGTTGATTTGGGGTGGTCTGTGTTTTCCTTCTTTTTTTTTTTCCTAGCAACAATTGAAAGAAGTTTAGTGTTTGTAAGAGTGCACAGGTGTATTACAGGCATTATCTCTTAGGAATCAGCTTTGGTTTTCTCCTTAGATACCCTTTGCTAGGTGTTTTCACTGCTGATGTGCTAGCTTTGTGTACCAACAGACTGACCCTTGCTGCAGTGGAGGGATGTGGCTTTTTTTTTGGCAGTGGTTGGAAAAAGGCATTGAGACAAAACAATTTCCACAGAGCTCATGTCTCTGAGTGTTTCTTGAGCAGAGACCACTTGGTTTGTGAAATAGCAGGAAATTATTTGTAGCTTTTGAGGTACACTGTGTGTAAAATTGTGTTCTTAAACTCATCACCATTTTTATAAAAGGCATACATATGTTGAGGTAAGGCAGTATTTTGCTCACAGAAAAGGCTGATTCGTTGTATGCTTATGAATTAACTTCTAGTTTTTCTTGCTTATGGAAAAATGCTGATGAAGTGAGAGTCTGCCTTATGTAAGGAGACTGTTTAGACAACTGTTCATTAGAATGGCAGAAAAATAATATGAGCTGTGTCAATGTAATTAATTTTATTTCTGCAATGTTTTTTTCTTACAGCCATCTGTCGGTGAAAGTCTTCAGAAAGAAGCACTGAAAAAACAAGTGATGAAACAGGTAAGATGCAGCGGAGACTCTTCATGCCCATGGCAAATTTGGAAATGACTGCATTTAGTATCCACAGTGAAATGGTAGTTTTACCTCTATTTGGTTGGTCGTCTTCAGGCAAGCAGCCAGTTCAGCACAGCTGCAGTTACACACATTTTCTTTGCTGGCAAAGGTGCCAGAAATTCCAGCTAAGAATAAGAAATTCTTGCTCCTGTCCTTTTACTCTTGCATCTTTGGTTGTGCTGGAATAGCGGCTTATGAACCTGGGCTGCTACCGAGACCTGTGAAATAAGCAGCCTGACAGTGCAGACCTAAAAGCAGGGCTGTGGACAGAGGAGTAAATGGGACACAGGGAAGACAAAAAAACCTCGACGGAGTGAGTGAAGCTGAGGAGCTTTCTAATCTGGCTTTGCCAGTGACATCAGTGTATGGATGTGCATTTTTATCTGGCTTCTGCTGTACTGATAAAATGTGTTCCCTTCCTAAACTTCCTCCATAAATTGTTTGCCAGCGTGTTGGGTTTTTTTCAGTTCTTTATGTGGTAATGTATCCCAAAATGCCTTGCCGTATATCCTGCTGATTCTGCACATCCTGCATGCAGTGTGCTTCCCAATTTTTCTGAAGGATACTTGAAAAGACAAAGGAAGTGAGAAAGTCCTTTACTAGTTTTTGGCCTCCTGTCTTGACTGAATGAAAATATAACTCAAATTATATGGTTTGTGTTTAAGTGTGATCAAAATCACGGAATCAAATAGAATGTGATTCTATTTTTTACTGCAGTTACAGAATTAAATTTACTATTCCTAATTCTAGGCTTCCACACAGATGTCTTTCAAAGATAAGACTCGTTGTAATCAAGATAGTTTTTTTGTTACTCTGGTCAACAGATTAAGGATGTTATAAAATGCGTGGTTTTTTTTTTTTTCATCTTTACCAGTGGGCAAATGCTCATGGTTATTTTCCAGAAGCATAATAATCGGAATCTAAAGTGTTCTAAATATGGAAAGATAAAATTGTAACCAATTACATTTCCCATTTCATTAAACAATTGCAGAAACATAATTGTGTATTTTCAGAGTTAGTTACCCTTTAAAAAATTCCTTGTGGTTCTATAATTTTGTGCATTGCTCTTCGCAGCATAATTTTTTTTTAAACATGAAATTCTCAGAGCCTTTCCTCTAGCAAAGATTTTCTTTCGCTTTTGTGGGCAAGATTGTTCTTTTTTTAGGTTCTCTTGCTATAACCAGAGTAGCTGTAGAACCGCCTAATGGAAGGTCTGTGACTGAGGTTTAACACAGAGCTGGTCATAACTTAAAACAGTAAACAAATTAAGTTTAATCAACAAAAAGCAAGGCTTGTATTGTGGCACATAACGCGTTGATGTTTTTAGTTTCTCAAACTGTTTTTTTTGTAGAATGTAATGTTACAAAGTATTGTTGTGTTGGTTTTTTTAAATATTTAAATATATGCCAACAATGGACCCTTGACTGTGATTGGGGAGTAAGTTATACAGAAGAAACATGAGTTTTACTTTTAAAAAAAGCTCCAGACCTATTGATGACATAGTTAGAAGGAAAAAGATATTTATGCATCATTCATTTAACATATTCGTGCTTCATTCCTTTATCTTTTCTTTCCCACACTTCTGTTTTGTTTTGTTTTAGACTAAATTGGAAATTCAGAAGGCCTTGTCAGAAGATGCTACAGTGTATGAGTATGACAGTATTTACGATGAAATGCAGCAGAAGAAGAAAGAAACTAACGCCAGAATGTTATCAGGAAACGATGAGAAAAAGGTCGATACTTGAAAATGTATGCTGTCTGTCTTATCTCTGTGCTTGGAGTAACTACAATCACTTAACTTCTAAGCTTTGCCAAATGCATTCTCTAATTTTGTTACCTAAGGTAGTGATTTGCACCAATTTTGGTAGAACTACTAGTTCATCAGATGCTTCGGAGTACTCAGGAGAGCAGCAGACTGCGAGTTTCCCACCCAACTTAGGATGTCGAGCATATCTTTCTCTATTTGTTAAGAGACTGTTATGGTGGGGTAATAGGGTTAGAGGCAGTGGGCCCTGCAGCAGTGTGACTTCTGGTAATAAAGGACAATGAACATAACTTGTCCCTTCTCACTCGCTGGTGTGCTCACAGGAGACCTGTCAGAAGAATAAAGTAATTACCTTTTGTTGGTGAAATGTGAGCCAGTTTTCACAGCCCAGTGCCTGATTTCAAAGCATTGCAGAATTATCCTGACAAGTGATATTTTTGTTTTTACTTATTCTATTTCGCTTGAAAGCGCTTGTCAGGTTATGTGGATATAAAAGAAAGCTTTCTACTCCCTTACAACAATAGAAAGGCAAGACTTTACAAGACAGAAGACAAGAAGACAGAAGGCTGAGAAATCAAAAAAAAAAAGATTTAGTTTCACTCGGAGAAAAAGTCTTCCTAGTCAAAGTTGGGCTGAATGTTTTCATTGAATACAGCAACCTGTGTTGTTATGGGGAGGCATGCCACAATAGTGACCTAAAAGGAGAAGTTAGTGTAAAATTGCTGTTGGCGTGTGAATGTGTTGTACTAGCTTCTGTCATTTTTTTTATTACAAACTTCTGTCAACATCTTCATCAGTCCCAATTTGTTTTCTTAGCCACCTTAGTTATCCCTCATCATTAAACTTTTTTTTCCCCCTATTTTAGCCCAGATACATCCACAATATCCTCAAAGCAGCTGAGATTAGAAAGAAGGAACAAGAAAAAAGAATGGAAAGAAAAATTCAGAAAGAGCGTGAAATGGAAGGAGGAGAGTTTGCTCACAAAGAGGCTTTTGTGACTTCGGCCTATAAGAAGAAGCTGCAAGAGAGGGCTGAGGAGGAGGAAAGAGAAAGAAGACAGGCAGCTCTGGAGGGTGAGATTAACACTGAACCAGCATAATTCCTCTTGGAAAGAAGTATGGCCTTGTACATGATTTACAGCATTGTCATCTGGTCTTTCTGTAAGGCTTGATAATAGTTCAAATATCAAAAAGGAGCAGATAACAGACACTGAATCAGATCCCGCTTTCCATCTGTTATTTTCCCTTGTGCAGGTTACTGAAGGAACAGAGGAAGCTCCTCCTTCTGTGTGTCAGTACTATTTGGGCTTTAATTTTTAAGTGTCAATTACTGAAGGAAGACTTGTAAGCCTGGAGTACAATTATGCTTGCGCTCGCTAACCAGATCTTCTGTAGTGTCACAGAAATAGGCATAAAAATTGGAACTATAAATAGATGTTAGAATAACAAACAAGGTATATTGGACAGACATGTAATCTGCATTTTCAACATCTTGAGTAAGGTAATTCTGGTCTAGTGGACCTCTATCTGTTCCAGCCTTCTTAAAGCATGGCCTGCTATGAGGTGGGATTGGCTTGCTCAGAGCTTTTTGGCTTGAAAACCTCCAGGGCAGAGATTGCACTCTTGGTGTCTTTACCAATTGTGAATTGTGTCTGATGAGTATTTATGACACACTAAATCCAACCTTGCTTTTTTTCCCTTAGCATACTTGGATGTGACCAAACAGAAGGATCTCAGTGGATTTTACAGACATCTTTTAAACCAGAGGGTAGGGGAAGAAGAGATGCCGAAATGCAGCTTCCGTGAAGCCAGGTATGATGCAATTCCAGAAAGCTTTCACATATAAAACAGCTTCTGGTTGATTGTGGTTCCAGACTTAATGGAATACCACAAGAAATAGGGAATAGTCTATCACACAGCTAGGGGTAACCTGATTATTTTATACATACTGCTAGTTAACAAAATAATTTGGAAAATGTCCAGCGCTCATCAATGGTATAGACTATAAGACAGCAACAAGGAGGACAGGGATATGGTTAAAAAGTGTCAGGGGACAGTCATACTTGTAACGGTACATTGTATTATTATCACCTGTATTTACTTTTGGCTTACATAATATTTTGCAATCTCCATTAAGTTACATATTTTGAATCACGAGGGAGGCAAAAGGTAGAATAAAATAATGGGCATAAAGAGGTAAGTCATAGGAAATGTTGATACGAATTTCTTGAAAAAAAAAGTGGAACTCTAACATTGTACTTACTGTGCTAGGTTATGTGTTTGGTATAAAGATATGCCACCTATTGGAATTACTAGGAAAATGTAGTGTAAAAGAAATAGGAAGTAAGAAATAGCAACTGGCAGAAAAGCAGAACAGCTTCCTGAATTTAAGCAAAAAATGTGAAATTTGAGGCCACAGTTTTGTCATTTGAGACTTAAAGTATTAGTATACCTACATGTCTGGAAAAACATCCTGTCCCTGGCTTCCACCAGCGAGAAAGACCTGCATGATTTCAGTGGCTTACAAAGATTGCTACTGAGGTGGTTAAAGGAATTTTGCTTTTATGGTTTCTTCTTTTTTTTATCGATGAAATCTTTGTTCTCTTGTCTTGAATCTGTGTAAAGCAGTAGCAATACTGTTCATAGTGTAAGTAAACAGCCTTACTAAACAGTAAGTAAATAGTCTTCTATTTGCTTTAATAGGTCTTTCAAAGCCTCTTCAGTAAAATGCGGTTTTCTACTCTGTAGAGATCATCTGAAATGGTGGTTTCTTAATCTTGCATATTAAGGAAGTGTTTCTTTTGCGAGCTGTATATAAAATTAATTTGTGGGAAAGCAAATAGTACTTTAGATGGTGCTTCCAGAAAGCCTTTCCTGTGAGCTCCAGCTTACATTTTAATCTTTCTTAGGGTGGTTCTGTAGGATACAGAGAGAACACAGCTTGACTTTCAGATCTCAGAATTTGCATCACATTCATTTTAGTTATTCGGGTTAATAAAGTAAATTATTGGATTTTCCAACTTAATTTTTTAGTCATTGTTCAAAGACTTTAAAGCATCCATCAAACATTCAATCTAAATGGGTGGTGTGCTCATAAGAATTTACCACAGCCTGTAACTGCAGCCGTATGATTAGGAAGAGGAGACACATGGCTTGTGTGTGATTAAACATGCATTTCCATCAGTCAGAAAAGAATGACAAAGCATAACTTTTTCAGCACAGTTCCCAAATTGTCCTTCATGGATCGTCTTTTTTGTTTAAGAATCTATGAGCTGTTAAAAAGTGTTATTTAGTCACAAGAACTTCAGAAATACTGGAATAAAGATCTACTACTTCTAATGGAAGCTATGCTCTTACTTCTATGAACGAAAACATACAACGTGCTTCTTCTTTGGACAATTATTTGACATGAATAGAAGAATAAACACATAGGAAAAAACATGTAGCTTGCCAGAAAGCTTACACAAGAACACAGATCTCTGTTCTGTTCTTTAGAAGGAGACTGCAGATACTGAACCATACTCATTCTTTTAGATAAATTCATCAGCTTTCATTCACCAGTGAACCATATGCAGAATTTTAATAGAAATCATTTATGCTGGATTCCTGGAACCTGAGCTACAGATAGATTTGCTTTCTAAGACTTCTCAGCAGTATCTTTTGTTTCCAGTCTTGCTTAAGCCCTGACCAGAAGTCACTCTGTAGAAAAGTCTGAGATTTCAGGCCGTGTAATGTTTTTTCTCTTTTTTAACATAAAAATGTAGGATAAAGGAAGAAAAAACTAACACTAGTTATGATGAACCCGACCAAAGGAACAAAGGCCCGCAAGAAAGGCAAAGACTCAAGCCCCCCGCTAAGGAAGAGGATAATCCAGATGCTGATACCGACATAGGAAGTGATAGTAACGATGATGATAAGAGAAACAAGAATAGCAAAGCAAATCTGAAAAAGAAGAAAAGGAGAGACAGCTTTGTGAGCAGTGAAGAGGAGGCTAAACATCACAAGCACCAGAGACATTCCAGGTCACCAAGTTCATCCAGTGTGGAGGAAGAGCTGCGCACAAAAGCCCAGACAAATCATCTGACAAAGAGGGGAGAGAGCAGATCAGACAGAAG
Organism: Oxyura jamaicensis; assembly: GCF_011077185.1. Taxonomy (NCBI): domain Eukaryota; kingdom Metazoa; phylum Chordata; class Aves; order Anseriformes; family Anatidae; genus Oxyura; species Oxyura jamaicensis. Next base: position 7,078,595 of record NC_048911.1, read on the forward strand.
GGGAAATGATGAGCAATACAGGGAAAAAGATTATGAGAGAAGTAGGACCCATGAAAAGGATCACAATAGGGAAAAGGAAGAGCGACATAGACATGGGGATCATGCTACTAAAGATAATTACAGAAGGAGAGAAGAACAAGATGATAAACAAAGGGGAAGGGAAAGAAAAGAGAGGGAGGGACATGGAAGAGAATGGAGGAAGGCAAAGGAGAGAGAGGAGAAGTGTTCAGAAAAGGAACGAGAAAAAGAAAGGATAAGAAGTGGTAAAGATAGGTCCAGTGATAGAGAGAAAGAAAGAGGAGAGAAGTGCAGAGAAAAGGAAGATCATGTAAAGGAGAGGAGAGAGAAATATGGTAGTGATGAAAAACACAGAGACAGGAGGGAAAACAGTCCCACATCTTTAGAAAAAGATGGAGAGGATTTGGAAATAGAGAGGAAGGGAAAAGAGAGAGAGGTGGATGAGAAGAGAAGCTCCAGCTCTAGAAATTTGTCTGAGCAGAAACGTAAAGCTGGAGAAGAAGGGGAGAAAGAGGAGAAAGAACAAACACACAAAGCGTCTGAGGGCATGAGCAAATTTGCCAAACGGAGCAATGAAGAGACAGTCATGTCAGCAAGGGACCGCTATTTGGCAAGGCAAATGGCACGTGTCAGTGCCAAAACTTACATTGAGAAAGAAGAAGATTAATGCTGCTGCGGTGGACAAAAACACTTGGTCTCTAAACCAAGAGGAAAATCCACTTCTGCATGGACAGCGTAAGAGTGTACCTTAGCTATTTATTCTTGGCTTTCATTTAAAAAATTCTATGCTCTATAATAGAAGAACATCTTTTGAAATGGATTAATGGATCAATTGATACACACCCTTAGACAGCTTATACAGTCAAAGTATTAAATTTGTCTGAATCAATCCACCCTTGCCTGCAGTATCCTATCCCTGTTGTGTTTTAGTTTTCATTTGAAGGTTCTGGGAAGTTCTAGGAATGTTAAACAGCCTAAATTGAGAATGCCTCCCCCAGGCTGCCCCTACTCCACTCAGCAGCTCAAGAAGAATGAGCTCTTTAAGTTCTTAATGTTTTAAGGCTCTTGGGCCTTACCAAGAGTTATCAGTGCCCAGAGATGTTCTCAAAATGAGAAACATACCTGTAAAAAAGGAAGAAATGCCAGCAAAACAGCCCGACCAACAATCCAGGAGATGTCTGTATGTAGTATGATGTTTGGGAAGCTAAATGCATATTGACGCACGGATTTTGTATATATGTGTGGACTTTGGTTTTAGGGAGCTGATGTACAGAAATACTTAAATAAAATGTAAGATACTCACTACAGGTAATGTGTGGGCCTTTTTGAACGCTTGAGTTATTTTACTGGAAATAGCTTCCTTTTATGTATGTGAAATAAGGTAAATGCATCCTTTTTCATGTATTGCAGTCATATTTGCTTGTTCTGCTGGAGGTAGTTCTTTAGATTTGTCAGTCTGTCTGTTCAGGGGTTCATAAGCAAGAAATAAAGTTCTCTCCAAGCTATAACTTGGTAAGTAGGGTGTCTGGCAATGGTTGTAGATTTTAGAATATGTTTTCAACAGTTTTCACAGTGGTTTCTTTCACTTATTTTTCCAGTAAATCTATCACTTTTGTCTCATAATAACGTGAACTAAAAATAAAAGTTTTTATAAATGCCACAAAGATGATTTTGAACACTTAGATAATCAAAGTCATTTTAAAGCTCTCCGAGTTTCAGAACAAAACCTATGACAATCAAATGTTTATATGGGAAATAATAACCCTTGTTCCTGGCCAAGATTTTAAAATGTTGGACTGATATCTTTATTTTTTCTTTCCAGCTTCCTTTGAATTATTTTATTTTCGAAGAAAACCTTTTGATTTTCTAATTCTTTTACTTCTAAAAACTTCTGTGGTGCTTTCTCAAATACGACTTCCATAGCCCAGGTCTTGTGAGCTGATCATTTGCTGCTAAGACTGGGGAATCTTGAAATGTGTCATTTTAAGAAACTCATCAGGAAGGGCACACCGTATGATTCACTTAACTGCAGTAGTTTGTAGTAGGAAGAACAGCTGAGTCATTTGTGTTTTTGTGCCCTAGTTTTAGTAAATGCTGCCAAAACCTTTGGGCTCCTTTTAGACATGTTATAAAATAACGTATCTCAGAATAGAACCAATTGGAGTTTTGTTTGATCTGTATTTTCCCTTTTCCTTATGATACCCCTGTTTTCTTCCATGGGGAAATACGTTAGACTTATAAATAGGAAACATACAAGTAGAAATATTTGGGTTTGACTGATCCTCTTTACAATTTTTTATTTAACTTTTCCCAGGTGAAGCTCAAAAAAAAAAAAGGCTTTGGCATTTTCTCTTTTTGTCCTTTATTTTTGCTACCATTTTGTTTTTACCTTGTCTTCTTACTTAAATCAATTGAGTAGCTAAGCATTTATTCCAGGCGTGGATCAGTTTGGTTTTGATGTTCTGTCTAAACAGATGTCAACACATTGCTTTTTCTGTTGGAATAGAATGAAAGCAGAGTATTTAGCAGTGGAAAAGGTTCAGACAGCAAACGAAATACTCTGCTTTTTGTCAAAGAGGCCTTATTGGTGTAGTAAACTGGACTGCTTTTTCTTGGAATTGTTTTATCTTTGCTTTAAAAAACTGGGATCTGTTGTAGGCCAGCTTGAAACTCCCCATAAGAGAGAGGCACAGGAGTCATCTACAGATGGATTATGAATATTAAATTTATTACAATAACAGTTTACAATACAAGGCACATACTGATGACTTACAGTCAGCTTGCAACACTTGTAACTAAACAGCCACATAAATTAATACAGATGCATCCACGTACAAGGTGGAGGGAATGCCTAGTTCTGTACAGCTGAAACTCCAGCTTAATTCTCTGCTTGAAAGGCAAACGCCTTCCTAATTTACCAGTTTCAGTAATTCCTTTTTCACCATCGAGTGTAAAGGGTGGGATATACTGGTGTGGTAGGTAAGCAGAAGGAGAGTTGAAGAATTCATTTGCCTCAAACAGTTTGAATTGCAGTGCAGCCCATTTGGTATGAAAATAGCTGTGTTTTGGACAAAAAGAGTGTTTTATGTATGGCTACTTGTTGGGCTACCTGATAAATATCAGTGACTGCAAATGGTTTCCGGTGGATATGTAAAAGGAAGACAAATCAGTGCTAAATGTAAATGAAATCAATTTCTCATTTTTTCAACCACTCAGCTAAACAGATATACTAAGAAATGAATTTATCATAAGAAGATTTAGAAAACCTCAAACCACTATGCCATCTAAAACAAAATGAAGGGGAACTGAAGTACCTTGCAAAATCAGCTTTTTTTAGAATGAAAACATAGATGTTTTTTTATCTTTACATTATTCAGGAAAAGAAAAGCCTTTTCAATCTACTTCTTGAGGGCTTCCTTACCCCCTGTTGGATTATCCTGGTGAAAAGAGAATAAAAATCTAACATCCCTAGTGATCTTCTGGACTGCCTACTTCTGAAAATATTTTTTCCTGGGACTTTACACATCTGCTTTGCTTTTATATCTATCTTCAAATATTTTTAAAAGCTTTCATCTCTCATGGTACAGCTGTAGTCACAGTGCATTATTCTGATTTTTTCAGCTGAGAAATTCAAGCTGAGAGAACTCGCCCAGTTTTACATGTTGACTGTAACAGGAATCTATATTAAGATTGGAGCTTTTTGGCTGAGTTTTAATCCACTAGAAAAAAAACTGGCATTTCTTGGGCAGTTGCTCAGCATTCTGTGCTAAATCTACCCAGAGTCAATGGCTGCTGTATGTTAGCGTCTCAATACAAACTAAAGATGCATCTTTTGCCATTTCAAATGCTGGTACAAAGGAACAACATGTCAGTAGTATTGGACACTAAATAGCAGTGATTTCTGCAGTTACTACCTTGCAAATTGTTCCACTGGAAATAATGTTCCCAGTTTCTTTGCAAGGGCTGAAAGGGGAACTTTGGTCTTGATGCAAATAATGCTCATATTTAACCATTTCTGCTACACCATCACCTTTCTTAATAAAAGGTAGCAGAATGTCTGTTAAAAGAGTCTTTAGCAAGTGTGTATTCAAAAATAACTAAAAGTTGGAACTGTAAGAGTTTAAAATATTTATTTATTTATGAGCCTAGCATGGAACAGAGTATCGGTTCTGGCAAGAAATACATCTGTAAGATATATCTATTGAAAAGTCCCATTTAGGAGGTAAGATACCTAGCATTAGTTGAACACCAGTCTAAAGAATAGAGAAGCTGGGTGGGGTTTTCTCCTTTATTTCCCACACTTGATACATATGAGTACATCGTTCATTTTACATTGACATTTCATATGTATTTTTTCAATGAATGAACTCATAACAGCAAAGTTTATTAAAAACCAGTAATTTTCTGATTGACAACTTGAAATCTGAATGCATTTTTATTACTAAACGGATTCTCAACTGTTTGTCTTTTCCTCACAATGAAGTCAGCTTTGGAAGTAGTTTTCAAGTACTCTTGAGGAATAAGCTTCAGAACTGGCCTGTATGAGTAACCATCCAGTAAGACAGATTTATTATGTTTTTCTGGTGGCAATGCAAGAACTTACTCCCTTTTTTGAAATAGTGTAGGAGACCTATGTTTGTAGTTTGGAAGGAACCATCATTGTCACTTTAAATTATTTCCTTATTGGAAGTTGGGCTTGAAACCTAAAGGTACAGGAAGTCAGTAGCTGAGGTGTAGGAGGCATTCCTCCACGAGGTGTCTGCACACCTAAGCAGAAAACCACAACAGAAGGAAGGAAAATGGTTTCAAATGGCAATTGCACCCTCACTGCTTTTCTCTAACCAGGTAAGTTCTTTGTACTGATGTAAACTCTCCAGTGGGTTTCTTAATGCCTGCTGCTCTGAATGTGTACCTAACATCGTTCTATTAGCAGGATGTTTCCTAAGTAGACCATGAAATACAAAAGAGATTTTACGCTCTATTTTACTTTACTTTTCATAGACTGTTATGATCTATGCGGTAGAGTAAAAATACAGTATCTTTACATAAATGACGACTGCTTAGGTTTATCTAAATTTCCACATAACTGCAGCAAAACCGTTGTCCTCCAGCTGGCTGCAGTCAGTCTAAAGGGCAGTTCCTGTTGGAAGGTGTATGTACATACCTAATAGGAAGAGATTAGTATGTGCATGGAAGTTAATTTGTGTTATCAGTGCCTCAAAATGTAATTCAAATAGTTCTGATCAGAACCTATCCTGCTGAACTCTACTTAACGTCTTGTTAAAAATTGAGCTCCTTTTCTTCCTTAGGGTGAAAGCTAAATGTATTCACATAAGAACAGGAGCTAGTAAATCTTCAGAGTAGGCTTGTGTAGCTTGGAAAACTTCCTTTTGTCAGCCAGCCAAAGGGATTGTTCTAAACTTTAGTTCTTTACTAGGAAAACAATAGAAAAAGCCGCAGGCTCCGGCCAATTTTAGCTGTGGAATTGACTTAAAAAAAATAAAGAAAAGCAGATCTTTGAGAGTCCACTTTTTGGCATCTGAACTCCAGATAATTCACTACTGGTATATAGTTTCCTTGGGAATAAACATTAGGTCTGTCAGTGCAATGATTTTTGCGAATATCTAGCTTATTTATGAAAACATTGGAGTAAGTGCTAGCAACTTAAATACTGGTGAGGTAACCCACGGTGTGTTTTGCTTGATTGCGTCTCATGGAAAGTGAAGCCTACATTACACAAATGGTTTTTGTAGAATGTATTAAGTAAGAAACAATTAATAGGAACTTAGAATCTATGAAATGTGGGAAATGAAAAGGAGGATAATGTTACCGTGTGTGTGTGCCAACTCGTGCGGAGTGCTATATGGTGCTGCTCGGGATTGTTTCCTCTTACATCATGACTCCCCTACAGACCTAGGGTTTGCAGAATTTACTAATATGTTTTCAGTTTATAAAACCCTGTGTTAATTGAGTAATATATGGCTATCGGAAATACTTCTGTATTTTTCACGGTAGTTTAAGCAATTAGAACCTTAGAAGCGAATACAACATTGCCCAGTACGAACGATCACATTGAGGAAAATACAGGGGTACTGCCACACACTTGCGATTCTAAACCTAATCCCACCCGCTGACACTCGTCCCACAGAGGCTTTGGCAACCACGCAGGCTTTCAACCAGCCCCAGTGCCCACGCGTGGAGCAGTGGTATTCTCATGCACACAGACGTCCTCGCGTTTCCAGAACGAATTGGTCCCAGTCAGTTCAGTCTGGTTAGAAGTGCTCGGCAGATTTCATCGGATTGCTTGGATAAATGTGCTGGAGGCATCACGTTTCCAAATGCCCATTGTCAGTGACAGAGCCTCCACTGAAAGCTCCTCCAGTTGTTATCTCAGCTGGAAACGTAATTCTTTGGGTGGGGAAGAGTATGGGGAAAGTTAGGTTTTCTGCTCCACCTCTCCCCCAGAAGACAGGTTAGCTTAAACTGCGTTCATGCGGATGTCTCCAATAGGAATTTCTGTAGCTGTTTCTGGAGTGATGCTTTTCAGAATACGCTGTTGGAAAGAAATCAGTATTAGAAGGTTTGTTTTTTTTTTTTCATTTTATAGGTAATAAATAACACTAGCAGCGTTTGAAAAGGGATTTGTGTTAAAATATTACTCTGGTTTGAGTTACGCCTCATCAGCTGCAAGACAAGGATGTTTCAGGGTTGTGTTATCCTAGCGTTATGAAATCGTAAGGGGCTACAGAAGTGCACAGTCTTAATGATTTGTAACAGATACGATTAAATCAGTTTGATAGCTGTCATGTTAATGCTTTTGGACTTTGATGTTTATGTGGGTACCCTGAGCTAGTTGAAAATATTCTCTCTGAACTGGTATTTACATGAACTTAGGAGAAATCCCCAAAATGTCATCACAGACCGTCATGGATTTATGGCAGAGAAATCCTACTGAGTGTGGGAGAGAAAAAGAAACTCATTCTTGTAAGCACACCCAGGGGAATTGGTCTTCCACTGGCTCAGGCACACATACGATGCTGTGTCATGTGTGATTTCTGGGGAAAGCCTCCAGCTCACCAGAGCTTAAAAAAACCTTAATTTAATGAATTGATATGCATACGCATCTCAACCCCCTCAGTGAGACCTGGGAGACTTGTAAATCACTCAGAATGGGCAAAAGACAATTAGCTGTCAGCAGGCTAGGAACAAAACCGCCCAGGGCATCAAATCCTAGAAAAATGAATGTATAATACTTCTAGACATCACCTCCTTCCTAACAGTCAAATAGAAACAACAGAGCCTACTGGATACCTCCTTAAGTGTTCCTGGAGTGACGATCAGCCGATAAACCATGTAGATTGGAATGCAGATGATAGAAGAGGTTCCTATGCAATAACCCACCACTGTGGTCCAGTAGGGGTAATTATAATCAAAAAGCCGTAGCTCAGGAGGGTTGGAAAGAAAGCTGCAAGTGACAAACTGAAAAAGAAACAAGAAAAGCATAAGCATGTATTTTGATAGCACGCACTGCTTCTTTAGGGAACTCTCTGTCCCAGAATAGCAGTCAATTTAAATCCTAGTACTTAAGACGGATTAAATGTATATTGATCCTGAACAAATCTCAAATGACATTAGTATCAATTAAATAATTAAAAAGCTTTTGGATATCCAAACTTGCCTTCAGGAAATCTAAAAGAGCTCAGGAGCTTTAGGATATAAGCCAACCAGCAACTGAAATAACCTGGGTAAAAATTGCCATTGGGATTGCTTATTCCATAAATATGTGTGCTGGTGTTTCTTGCCTAAGAAACATTAGGGAGAAAACTCAGGACCACACTTGTATATTTAAAGGAAAAAAAAAAAAAAAAAGAGAGAGAGAGAGGGATTAGATGAACAAAACCAGATTAATTGATACCAGTCTGTAGAATTTCATCCAGTTATCCTTGTATTGAGCCCTACAGCTTGGTTCCTGCTAAAAGATCCCTTCCAGAAAGGCATCACCTGGATTTTAAGCCACCAGAAATGAAAACTGTGCTGTTTCCCTTAGCAACTTGCCTCATATTTAACCATTATCAGCGTCAATTCTGGTTTGCCTGAATTTAACCTGCAGCCCCTGTGTTGTTTTCCTTATGCCATTCTTTGCTGGGTTCGAGACCCTGCTCATGCTCTCCCAAATACCGTTACAGCACTTACATATGGTAACCACAGCAGCCTCGCATTTCTCTGTGATGGGCTAAACAGGTTCCAATTTTTTTTCTGCTACTTACTTTCTACAAACTTAGCATATTTTTTGTGATATTCATCCGTATAGTTGTTGTTCTCTGGTAGCTTTTGCAAATGCCGGTACTAGTTTGGATACGGTATGCTGCTGTCACCTGTACGGATGCTGTTAGATGGCTTTCCTGCGTGTAGCCTATGAATCCAAAGATCACAGCAGCCCTGCCATGTACAGATAGCCTGGAACTGAGGTCTGAAATTTTAGCTTTGAACATGGTTTTTATGTGCTCATTCAGTTAAATTCTACAAGTATTGCGAGTGTCTACTCTGAAACAAGTGGGATGAGAAGTAATCCCTGCTGTAACAATTCAGCAACTACGTGGGAATAGGAAAAAAAAAAATGACTCATTTTAATTATTCCAACTTCGTTGTTCCTGTTGCTCTGCCCTCTTCCCTGCTTAAGACTGCTTAAGAATGATGCATTAAGATATGCTTCCTAACAGTTCATAACTCTTTCATATCCTCTGTGGTCATTTCCTTATTCCATAATCTGAGTGTGCTTTTTATTTTTAAGTATAATCAAAATAAATGAGTGGATTTTTAAAGTTAAACAAACATTACAACTTCCGCAGATAGCGGTGTGCCTACACCCATTTTATTTTTGTCATTTTCATCAGCGAGCAACTTGCTTAAAGGTTTAGGTCCCTAAGGAGGAATTTAGGGAGTAAATGACTTCGGTGTGATTCCGGGATTGCCTGTCTTGAGCAAGGCTGTACTGCTTCATGCTTCCTACAAAACGGGCCTGATTTTGGTGCTGCTCTTGGGTCTTCCTCGTCCCGTGTGTTCCCGGGCGGAAAAAAATTGGATAGCTAAGTCTTACTCAGAATTTGATTCATCGTCTTCACTCTGCACATCCTTCATGACTGAGAACCTTCTTGTGAAACAACAAATACTTTGTAGCTGAATACTCTGTGAATAATATTTGGGACTGCCCTTGGAAGGATCTCTGACTTGGTTTTTCCAGATGATTATTAGAAGATAAGGATTCTGTCCTTAAAATTTCCATTAAAATTTCCATAGAGAAATAACATGCTGCCTTCTGGGCTTTCCTTAGCTTGTTTTAGTTTCCGCAGCGAGGACAAATAGCTCTGCCTAGTTACCACATCACCAAAGCTGTTTGCTTCTGTTTATTTTACTGTTTTAGGATCACAAAGAGGACAGTAGTGTAAAAATTATTTGTGGTGTAACACTTTTATTTGCAGTCTTTTATTTTCCCCTTCATTTTTTCTATGGGTAATAAAATGAAATCTGTTAAACATGCATTGATCATTACAACGCTGTTTTGAATTTGTTCTGTAGGTCTTAAATGGACGTTCGGTGCTCATAAGCTCCATCTTGACCTGCCCTGCTCCCACTAAGGCCGGTGACAATAAAAGATAGCACGAACTAATTTTGGATCAGGAAATGAACACTTGATGTTAAAATGTTATCAATAATCCCGCCAAGTCAAACATTGGGACAGTATTTCCAATTCTGAAATGTAGATGTAGAAAGGCTGCAATTGGCTGCTGTAAATGTTGTATGGAGTACCTGAAGTGTCAGTCAGCAGTTACTGGGACAGTGTATTTACCTGCCTCGGTTTTGCTCCCCAGACAGTATGTTCCCTCATCATCTTTTATTTGCTGAGGCAAATATAAAGCAACAAAACAAAGTAATGTTTGTTCATGAGGGGGAAGGAGAGGAATTATTCATAGCCCAGTCTTGTTTACCTCGCTCATCTACAAAAATCCTCAAAATTGTGGTTTAGTAGCAAGACCTTGCAGCGTTGTCTTGGGTTCTTCACTAATCGGCATTTTGATTTCATGAGAATTGTTTCTAAAGAACTTCACAAGCAAATTCTGTAAACTTCTAGGAGTCTAAGGAGCTGCATTGTGCAATGATAATTTTCTTGTGCTGGATCCAAAAAGAAAAGCTATAAAGAAAACTCACCAAAAGGAAGATGGGGCTAATTGCTACCCAGCAAACTCGCCAGTACCAGCCTGGGGCAAAGCCGAGCATTTCCTTCACATCGTTGCAAAACTGGGTGATGCCTGTGGAGACAAGCAGGAGGAGTCGTGACAGCAGAAACACGTTTTTCCAAGTAGATGCATGCACAGCAAATCAATTCAGAACCCATCTTGAAACACTGTTTTCTTCCTGTAAGTCTTAACCACATTAAATCCTTAATTATTCTGAATGATATTCTCTTACTGTTCTAGATGTTGGTATGCATCTGTCAGAGAACAATCAGTAACAATTCTCACAGATTTGGTAACTAGAGAGTTTGTGGGAGGAAAAAAAGGCAAACTTTTCCCTGAGATGACGGCAATCTTGCCAGCAGACACAGGAAACACCGCTCCACAGGAGCTTGGGAGTGCTCACTAGCATCGTTTTGCCCCGCTGCAGGGAACATACCGTAGAACCAGGCCACAGCAACCGCTTCCAGGAACACCACTGTCAGGACAGCTGGGCCGGTGGCATACTCTTCAAACAGCTTCACCACATACGCGCCTCCCTGCAAAGGAGATCGTATGAGCAGTGAACCGGAGATCCAGTGACGGAAATCCTGGAACACTATTATTTTATTATTGCCTTCAGCTGGACCCGAATATTCACAGATGTGTAAGTTCTGCTGTGGTGTGACCTGTGAAAACCCCGACTGTGCTGCTGATCTGTTCGGGCTCCGTGTGAACATACTCCACCAGTGCCATGCAGAAGAGCTAAAAAGCTAAAAATCTGCTGGCTGTTCTAGTTGGATTTTAATGCACAAATGAGGTTTATTGGGGTGTGATGGAGTGGATTTTCGCATGCCCTCTGTGTCTTCTTCCTCCAACCTGAGTCATAGTTACAGAACAGGAAACAAATAGGGTGTTGCTGTGCTTTCCTTCCATTTGGGATGCCTAGAAGCAGATGAAGGAGGAGGACATTGCGTCCCAGAGAGGAACTACGTCTGCCTTTACTGTAAAATGCTTTAAACGAGAAGAGAGTTGTTAACGAGCAAGGGGAGTGAAGTGTGACAGGAAAGCCAAGTATTTTTTCCTTGTCCCTTATGATCATTGCATTCACAATTCAAAATTTAGCTTGTTGTGAAAATGAAATCCCACAAGTGGTGAAGGGGCAATTAAGGTGTGACTGCTGATGCTTTCCGGCTTGATTTGATGAGGAAGATCTGGGGCATTCATTGGCAGAAATCTCTGGAGAGCGGTCCAGCAATAGTCACAGCAATCTCTAACAGGTATTTTTTTAATCGTTCTTTTTAAAATATTTTTCAAACATTGGGTAAAAGAAAGTAACAAGTCCCATTATTTTTAAACATGGAGGTTGGGAGAGTGAGAAGTAAACCACGTAGGCAGTGTGGACGCATCTCTGCTTGCTGATTTAGCAGCTGGGGCAGCAGCTGCGTCATTGTGACTTGTGGCATGGTAGGGTTTGCTGAATTGCAGCGCGATTGTTTCACAACACGTTTCCTAGTGAGAGATACTGTTCATTACAAATACGGGTTTCTAACATGTAAAGAAAACAGGCCAGAGATTTAATCTGACTTCCTGAATCTTATTTAAAAAAACACTCTCCAAGATGTCATTTGCAGAAAGCTGCCAGTAAGGAAAGCTGAGGAGCGGGTAAAATACTTACAAATGTCAGGGTTGCTAACGACCCCAAAAAGCAAATGATGATCAGGCCGAGGACAAACAATTCCCTGCGTTTGCTCCAGACATGAGGGAATTCATCCAGTACTCCAGTAATCACTCCTTCTAGTCCCGCAAACTGAAAAATCAATGGAAGACAGAGGACAGTTTTACCAGGAAAAGGAGTTTTAGACGATTGAAACACTGGTGTTTTATTCTGCCTGTAGAGTTGGTACAACTACTATTCGGACAGACTTTCCTCGGAATTTTTTCAACTCTTTAGGGCAGGGATTTAGTCTTCCCTCATCAGTAAGAAGTGCCTGTCACCCAGAGGAAGCATTGTATCACAATTAATAAGCTACTGATAAGACTGCAACCAAGACTGTGCAGCCAGCCGAGTTCAGCCTTCCTGGAAGGAGCTGATTCACAATCTCTAAAAACAGGCTTACGTAGCAAATTTTTAGAACATCTTTTTTGCAGTGCTATTGAGAAGGCTTTCACTAGCTCCCACCTTCTAAATCCAATTAGTGTGGAAAAAAATCCTGAATTTACTAATTGATTTCTAAGTTTACAAGTACAGAAGAGAAGGAACCTGCAAGGCTGCATTCAACCAGGGATTTATAAATCAAGTGCTTCAGCCGTGTTCCCAGGTCTCTTACTATTTATCACAGTGACTTTGACAAATCATTTAATTTTATTTAGGCCTCAGATTCTCCAACATCAAAACTGGAGGAAGAGTGGCTGTCTCACAGAAGGTGCGTGGAGATCCCAGTCTTGCTTTAGAACCCTTTGGTGACAGCACCATGGTTGTAATTCTGCTTCGTCCGGTGTTCGCTGGGGTAAGGCCATCATACACCCAGTGCCATTCATCCACCTCTTCAGATCTGCTCTCTGAGATCTGGTCTACTCACCGTGCTGTCTAATCCCAGCGTGAGTAACATCAGGAAAAATATGATGGCAAAGAAAGTTGAAGCAGGCATGTTTGCAATGGCCTCGGCGTAGGTAATGAAGAGCAGACTGGGTCCTGGTATAGGAATTGGAGGTAATTGTTAGCACAGTGCAAATACATTCTCTTAGAGGAGAGATCTGTACAAAAAGTTAGCCTACCAGTGTCTTTGGCAACTTCCGATACGTCTTCATTCCTCATCTCAGCCATGTATCCCAGCACAGTGAAAATGACAAATCCAGACACAAAACTAGTCAGACAGTTCACGGTACTGGTAACCAGAGCGTCTCTGCAACAGAAGACCTAACTCATATCAGGGAATCGGCGTCTGATGGGAAGGGTAGTTTGCTACCAGACGGGGTGAGTTACTCATCAGAACAGAGTCCTAGAGAAACTTGGGGAATGCGGTGAAAAGAACTAGCAGTGGAGTTTGGAAAGCAAGCAACCAACCAACAACAAAGCTACTTCTCATTGCTTTTTCTAAGGAAGAACTTCAAACAGGTTATAACATCAGTCTGGCACGGGATTAAATGCTGGATTTGTGCTTACAGAAATACTGGACTTCTAAAAGGATTGGAATTACTATAGGAATATTAAAGAATGGAGGAGGAATATATTTAATTGTATAAGTAGCAGTTTTTAAGAAAATAAGGAAACAAACAGCTACAGATCACCTTTCAGCTCCAGACTTTAGTCATATCCATACCAACTGACGGGAGTAAGTAACTGTAATCTGATGGTTTGTCAGTGGACTGTGCCATTTTCTTTTGGCACATTTCTACATCTTAGTTTCCTTGCTCTAATTGGTAGAGATTCTTTCTTTTGGGGTAGGCAAATAGAGAGAAAACTGTTTTAGATTGCAGATGCTTTGAATAAGGACTTCTGTTACAGCACTGTCTGATTTATGCGTATACAGGTTTGGCAATTCAGTGTCTTTCACCAGCACCGTGTTTCTTTTTCATTAATACAAACACCTATATGTATGTATTTAATTTTACATACAGAATAAGTTAGAACTCACTGGTAGCAGTTGTTATGGAACTTGTTGTAGCTGGCATAAGCCAATAGGACCCCAAAGCCTGGACCAAGGGAGAAAAAAATCTGAGCTGCTGCATCCACCCAAACCTGAAAAATAGTAAAGTCAGGAAAAAAGGGTGTGAAACAGACTGATCGAGTTTGGCAGACAATATCACTTAGCCATACAAAATTAGGTTTCACTACTCTGATTACATTCTAGTCCTGGTCTAACGAACATTTTGTTAAAAGAGTACGTTGGAATATGAATTGTTTTTTAGATTTGAGACAGGTACTAACATCCACTGTAGTTTTTGTGTCTTTGCTGTGGTTGTGTTCATTGGTGATGTAATTAGGATTTATTTCAAGGAATTCACCGTGGATAAAATGTTACTGTATTTCTTTATACACTAAGTACTAACTTCTGACAGAATCTTAGATTCATTCACAGTGATTTGCCTGTAATCAGATTAACGTAGCTTTTGCAGTGTATAAAAAACTCTGTCCATGATTTCATGGTGGGCTTGGCCCACCTTTCTTCCTCCAAGCTCTGTGTGATGTGTAATAGTCCAGTGTTTGGCTGTGCATCCTCTGGGCTAAGCAGCAGATGATCGCTGCCTATATTTTTCCTCGATGCATTAAAATGCATTCAGCAGTGTGGGTGCAGTTCTGGTTCGAAGGACTTGATGCAGCTTTGTTGTAGCCATGACAGATGCAAGTGTGATGATCTTGTTATGAAAAGCCTGTTGTACTTGAAAAGTGGCCACAGCCTTAATGGGTAGTGTTCCTAAAGTACTAATATCAGCTCTCTTTCTGAAGGTGAAAGCTCACATTCGTCTCTTCTCTTTTGATGGAAGCCTGGAGTTCATTACACCTCATTTCTAATACTCTCCTGTATCGCGTGAGGCCATCCCGTATCAGCCACAGACAGAACTCTGTCATCGTCCAGCACACACAGATTGCAATCTGCTGTCCTCACTTCAGATACATCCAATACAATATCAATGCCCTTTATTGCTTTTTCAGAAGATGTGGTCCCTTATTGGAGATGCTGCTTTATCAGAGACTGGTGTCTTTTCATTTCCTCTTCATTCAAAACTCTCCATATCAGCTGGGCAGTGGCAGACTTGCAAACATTGGAATTTTTTATCTTTGTATTTGTAGTATTTATTGCTTTGGGGGTGTTCCCTCACCCTCCCCACTAGAGACTTTCATAAGCAGCAAAGTCTGCGCAGCCTCGTGCCTGATGGACTGCTTGTCATCCCCAGAGCGCAAAGCAAAATCAGATGCTGGAAGGTTTTTGTGGTTAGCTCGGTATTGTCCTCATTCCTCCTTTCTTTTTGAACTTTGGGTGTGTGTACAGGCCTAACTGACCTCTTCCTTCTCCAGAGCACTCGCACATATCCACTGATCACTGAGTCGTGCGTTAGCTGGCAGCTAGAGACTCTTTGGGCTTTTCTGCCAGAGACTGTCACCGGTTGGAGATCTTAAGTTTCAGCTCTGGTAACTGCACTTTAAATAGGGGTAACTGGAGCTACTGCTGGGTGGGGGAAGTCTGCCAGTTTCTCCCCTCCCGGGCAGAAAACCCGTGGCGAACTCAGATGTTAGGGTTTAGTAAAATTAGTTTGCTCAATGTGACTGCCATAAAGGACTGTGTTGCAGCGTAGCAGGGATCATAACAGCTTCTTGCTCGATGCCAGGCTGTTCACCATTCCCTAATAGCTCGAGCTAAACTGATGGTGGGCTTAAGTAGCTGAATAGAACCAGAGAACCTGTCTAATCTTAAAAACAAACCAAAAAACTACTGCATAATTATGGAAAGAGTAGGATGACTGTTCACACAAGAGCATGAAGTTAGGCCTTTGAGTCCAAACTAAGATGTGTGTGTAATCATGCTCAGTGCTGGGAGTAGGCACTGAAGTTTATACATGCTGATATCCATGCTGAGTGGCTAAAAGTGAATCCCGGCCCTTTTATAATGCTTTTACCTCAGTGGCCAGGAGTTTCTGCCAGTCCGGTTTCAGGTAGTAGAGGACACCTCTCCAGGCTCCGGGCAGAGTTGCACCTCTCACTAGCAGGATGAAGAGGATGATGTACGGGAAGGTGGCGGTCACCCACACCACCTGCGAGGGGAACATGAAGGTAGCGTTTGCCGTAGGTAGAGAATTAACAGATAATAAGAATTAAACAATTGATAACTCTTAGCATTTATAGCATTTTCATGTGAACTTCTCAAAAGTTCTGTGAGTGGGCAGTTGGCACACAAATACCCACGCTTTCTCTGGGCAGGGTTGCTCTTGTCCACAGAACGGTGGCATAAGTTACTGTTGTGGTGTATTACTTGGGTGACAGTCGCAGTCACTGCGGTAAGAGCTTCCCGAATACACGAGGCCATAACCCCTGCCGTGAAGGCAGTCTGGGATAATTCTCTGTCGTGTTAATTGGCTCCTTTAGAACTGCTGCTAGGCTATACTGTACCAAGTGGTTTGTCTTGCTTTTGCATTCACCTTGCCAGATGTTTTGACCCCTTTCCAGATGCTGAAGTATACAATGGTGAAGATTAACAATAAACAGAGGGTCAATTGCCAGCTAATGCCCCCCAGGTCATCCAGCCCATTGGACCTATGCACCTGTAGAACTTGGCGGCTGAAAGAGGAAAGAAAAACACAGTGTAGATATTTTTGTAACAAATACTTATGTTCAGTATGCTTTGAGCAGTCCCATACTGTGGTCTGAGCATTACAAGTAGTCCTGAGGCCTTGATAAGTAGCCTTCAGAGTCATATCATTTGGGATTTTTTTAATTACAGGCTTGATATTTGTGGTACACCAGTGATGATAAATGATAAGTGTTGACAGCTGATAAAGGCCAGA
Source organism: Oxyura jamaicensis (assembly GCF_011077185.1). Taxonomy (NCBI): domain Eukaryota; kingdom Metazoa; phylum Chordata; class Aves; order Anseriformes; family Anatidae; genus Oxyura; species Oxyura jamaicensis. The sequence goes on from NC_048911.1 coordinate 7,095,328, forward strand.
AAATTGCGAACCTTTGAACTAAAGTACAGAGCACCCTCCCACACACCCTAAGCATACATACCCCTACAAGTACTTGATTATTTGAATACTTTAGAAAAGAATACTCTCACTAAACACCCCTGCTCCCCTCCAAAGAAAACCTTGCTACGTGCTCCACTGTTCTGTCTGATATTACCGTCCTCACTTACATGCACTTACGTATAAAATTCTTCTGCAGGAGAGATGGAGTACAGGGTCCAGCTGACGTTGTCCTTGCTGAAGTAGTTCGTGCAGTTGCCCGTGTTCCAGGCGTTTGTGCAGCTGGTCCACGGCAGCTCCGTCGTGAAGGAGGACACGAGGTAGTAAAAGGCCCATGCCATAATGGTGTTGTAGTAGGAGGCCACGTAAAGATCGATTATACAGATGGCAAAGCCAATTCCTAGTAAGGTAGGAAATAATTCCAGGGAGTGAGTGAGTTTTGGGCCACAGAAAAGAAGGAATTGCTTATTCACATCAACTACAGTTAGTAATTGTGTAAGGCAGCTCTGCAGGAGGCACACACACCCTGTCCTGTGTCTACCACACTGGAATTTCTTGTGGCTTCAGAAACATTCAGGCTCTGATTCCAAAAAAGCATTCTTAGTCAAGAGAAAATACGCTTAAATAGTTTGAGCTCTAGCAAGAGTAACAAGCGTGTAGAATAGGTCTTTCTATTCTAAAAGACTGCAAACAGGGATTCATTTCCTTGTATCTTGGACATAGAAAGAGTGGATCCTTCTTTCTTGTTTTTAATTTTGGGCTCAGTAATATTGTAATTATTTTAGGAATTATTTTTTTGCTTGTTTATTTTTTTTTCAAGCTCGGGTCAGACATAATGGCCTGGCCTCTCTCTAGTCAATCGGAGAGCTGCACATCACGTGTATATGAGAGCACACACACACATCTACAGATATATACATAAAGTCTTACGAAAGCTTTCTTTGTAAAGCCAAAATCTTGTGTAGAACTAGCCTTACTTTGCTTTAAGTGGTTTTCATTTTTTTTTCAGAAATGTCATCTTTATAGGAAAATCTTTCAGTTACTCAGAAAGTTCCTAGTAATTTTCCATTTTCCTTCATTACCTTTGAAAATGGGACATATTTTTCTCCAGATTGAGATGCACCCATTCCTGTGGTACTGTCCTAACGCTAGTTCCATGTAGAAGAGAGGAATACCTCCAAAGATGGCCATAATTGTGTACGGAATGAGGAATGCTCCTGCAAGAAAGCAAGCAGATGGTTACAATTCTTCCTAGGACTTCCACCAGTACCAACACCCCACAAAGTTCTTTCTATCCCCAGGGAAAATGTGTTTCCCCTCCTTAGCCAGTGTGCCATTCTGGATTATCCTGGGATTTCTCAGCAGGGTGACTACACAGCAGGATGAATGAGAAGCAGCACTCAGGCCAGGCTTCTCACATTTCTGTAATAAATATAGGTGGGGTTCACAAAGACCTTACTGCTTCTATGATGGATACAATTGTGAGATACAGACAAAAATAATCAACTTCAGCAGAGTGCCTGTGTACGTCAGGGAGGCAGAAATCTTCCCTGTCGTAGCTCTCCTTGATTAGATTTGTGTTTTGGCTGCAATGTCAGTGAGTCTGTCCTAGCGTTCCTGGTGAGTGTTTTGACACGTTGGTTTACGTGGTTGTAGACAGCCCTGGGGCAGGGCTTGAGCGTCTTCTCCTGCAGGGTTGTTGTGTACCTAACCAGCTTTCAGCTTCTAGTTGTACTGATTTTTTATATCTTATCCTAGCCCACTGCTTAGGTTTTTCAGTCTGCTTCAGAAGTATTTTCCCCTTACTCATTTGTTGTGTGTGGTATTAAAATGAGCCACTAAACTCATTCATTTCTAAGCAAGGAAGCGGGGTGTTAAAAGCAACATACAGAACCAGTCACTGACCTCCTCCGTTTTGATAGCATATGTAAGGAAATCTCCACACATTTCCCAGATCCACTGCGTACCCGATGACAGAGAGCAGAAAGTCAATTTTTTTGCTCCAGGTCTCTCTGTCTTCCAGCTCCATCAGCTGCTGCTGGCCCTCAGCTCCGCAGGTGGTGGAGGTGGTGGTCGTGGTGGTGGTCGTGGCTGCGGGGGCAGTGCACTGGGCATCTTCCACCCCTCCCATCCCATTGCAAGGACCAGAGCTCTGAACCCCTGAATAACCATTTGAGATCGGAGCTGCCTCCTCCTTATCTCCCTGGCTGGGATGGACTTTGTTCCCATCCTCCACTAGCCGCAGGGCAGATTTAGGGTTCCTGATCAGAAGTCCGTTCTCTTTGCAGTCTTCTCCTTCGTTGCAGCCTGAGACATCTTTCTTGGAAGTCAGCAGCTGAGTCTCATTGCTCGTTGCCTTTTTTTCCATTTTTCCAAGCGTTGTCCTGCTCAGTTGCAGAGGGACAGCAGCACGGCCGCGTGGCTTCTTTCCCCACGCTTTTGTTTCCACTGTATTCCCAATGCTCTTAGAACTCCCCCTCCATTTTTAAATCCATCAGACTGAAGGCACGAACACCATCTAAGAAATGAAAAATAGTTTTTAAAAAAATCTGTTACTGGGCTTATTCATGCTGGTAATTTCATGTTACCAGCACTTGCAACACTTTCTGTGATTAAAATACTCCTGGAAATAAATCACCACCACAGCATGCAATGTGATGTTTAGCAGATAATCCATTCAGGATGTACCAGCCAAACTCTCGGCTTTGTACAGAGAAAGGAAAGAAGCAATCATCCTCTCCTGCAGCTGCAGATGGTGTACCTGGCTTATAACAGACCAGCAGATCTGTTATACCCGGCAGTTCTGCTGGATTTTATGCATTGTGGGGCAACTCGCAGGCAATCACAGTCCTGCTGTCTTCTGGTACCGAGTTGTCCCTCTGAGCACGGGTTTCACAGCCGGGGAGGTTGTGGGACTCCCAGTTTGCACACATCAGGGTGGAGCATAGTGCTTGGCTTGTGTTTGCCTTTTTGTAAGTTCATCCCGTGATTTCTACCGTTAATTTCATCCAGTATTAAGAGCGCAGAATTAATTAAACAAATACTTAGATAACAATAGATATACAAGTTACATTTTATGACCATGTTTCTTTAGAAATCGCACTGTGTCTGCCACACCTAGAAGCAGATCTGGAAGGCTTAAATGAAAGTTTAGGAAAGTATTTAAATGCCAGTGGTTTTGCATGAACTAACTTTTAATGTTCAGCTGATGCTAATAACGGGAAAAAAAAAGATCGGGAGACTTCAGTTTGTTTTGAGTCAGTAAGAACTAGCATTGGGGTCTACATAGGACAAAATTTGTCTCCCATTTTATTTAACTCCTCAGAGAAATGAAGGCATTTCTCACTCTATTTGGGTCTGCTCATGCTGTGGTTCCAGCCCTGGGAAGGGCACCGGGTGCTGCCCCTAAGGGACTGCGCTGCCAGCAGAAACCCTGCACCGAGTGACTCCCTGGCTTTCCCTGAGGAATGCAGGGGAAACGAGCCATTCAGAGATAAAAAAGAATAAAGCAATTAACTTTTCCTCGAGAATAAAAAACGAACAGAAAAAGGACTGATTCCTCGGGTCGTGTCCTGTTTTCCGCTCCTTTGTTAGGTGGTGTGAATGCCCAGCTGCCCTTAACGAAATGTCGGAATAGGAGCTGAGCCTTGGTGCTGCACATGCACTAACCTTGCTCTATGGCTAGGAAAGTGTCACACAATCCGTGACACCCCCACACACTAAATGACGATAATTACCACTCATTTTCCCTTTTCGAAGCATTTTGTATCGCAGTAACTACCAGTGCAACATCCTGAGCACAAGGATAAGCATTATTTCACTTTCAACTGCTGGAAAAAAACCTAGAGCAGCGAGGGTATATTACTGCTCACTGCCAGAGCTATTAAAACTCACGTCTTTTGCCAGCGTTCAGTCTTGGAAAAAGACAGTTTGCTAAGCCTCTTCCTCAACAAGCAAGCAGAAGGAAAGTTGCAGGGGATGTTCTCCAGCGAGAAGTCCCTCGAAGGTATTTTCGCAGCTTCCAGAAACCTCTCGTTTGTTCCCGCTTACGTTCTGTGCTCACCCTGATAATGTTCTCATCACACAGCCAGCAGCGTATATCAATGCGTAATTCCTACAATTGCAGCACTTTGCTACTACTAGTTAATCATCCACAAAGACCGAAACATCTTCAGGATCCCAGAGAAAAATACTATGGCAAAGAAGAGTAAATTCCATTTTACCTGCAAGACTATAAAACTTGAGTGTCTTTGGAGTCCGAAACCTTCCACATGTCCCAAAAGAGCTTGTGCAGATGAAAACGGCTCTACCGCCACTGGTAGCAACATGAAAATCCTAGGAAAAGCCACAGCCAATCCTTCTCCCCATCGTGGATAGAGCATGTGAAGTGTAAGAAAGGGATATGGAAAAGTAACCTGAGCCCTTCTGGACTTTATACCTCTTACTCATAAGTGGGAAAGCAGTAAAGGATGTTGATTTAACTTCATTATCTTGTGAAACTGAATTTTCCACACCTGAGAATTAAGCATTTAGTGTATTTATAAAACATTTTGCTTCCGCACATAGACACTTCTTGGCACATTCCTACCGAGGAAAGATTGTCGAAGATATCGTTGGTTTCCTGGATCTGTGACAAGGTCGTTGTCTTACCCAGAGGAAAGGAATATCACATCGCTTTACATAGCTAGGTAGGATTTTCAGTAGTTTGAGCCTCAAGTATGCATAACGGCTCGTGAGCTTTGAGGGGCTTTAGCTGGAATTTGAACTATTTCTTTCTGAAAGTGAATTACAGCTCGTCAGCTACCATGGGAAATCTCTGCAGTGAGACTCCAGAGCTATGCGGTGGTGTTCACAGGAGCAGAGTTGGCACATGAAAACAGACCCATAAGGTTTCATTATCCAGTAAAAAAAATATAAAAAAGGCAGGAGAATGTACTTTTTTTTTTCTTCTTCTCATAATTCAAGAAAAAAATATCTGAAGGAATTGCAACTGCTACAAACAGTGGCAACAGTGGCAGAAGTAGAGCCCTTGGAGTTGAGAAGTACTCTAGGATTATTAGGGACAATCGCCAGGAGAAAATTATACTGTTAGTGAAGGATTTTGCCCAGCCCAGCCTCCGCTTAATTACACGTGCCCATCTCCCTGCAGGACCTAGTGTTACACGCCTTCAGAGCGAATGATGTAAGGAATGGCAATTTAGTACGGATTTTTGATCTGAGCTGTTGCAAAGGTTGCTCTTACATAAATTCATCTTGGCTTCTTATCACCAACCTAGTTAGCTAAAGATAAAAAGGAAAAAGAAAAAAAAAAAAAAAAAAGGAAAAGTAAAAAAGAAAGCTGTGCCTTTTTCGTTTTGTAATGTGACTTTGCTCTTTTTGGCTGTGCCTTTTGTCTTTTGTTTTGCAAGTGCGACCTTGCTCTTTTGGAGACCCTTCGTGCCTGAGCCTTTTCTCCCTCTGGTGCCCCTGCTGTCCTGTGGGCAGCTGCCCCCTGTGCTGCCAGCTGTCCTGTCCCCTCCGTGTGCCAGGAGAGCCGGGAGAGAGCCACAGCTCTGCCCTGGGCTCCCAGCTCTGCCTCACCCGATGGAGCGCCGGGATGGAGAACCCCAGCCGTGTGCTTCTTGGGGCTTGGCTGCAGCCACCAACGCGCTTCACATAGGGCAAACATTAAATACACGGTAATTTTTGGTTGCTCCTACACAGAGCTGAATTTCAGCCAGCCCCGGAGCTGCACAAACCCAACTCCTTTCCTCTACCAGAGCAGTCCTAGAGGAGCATCCCTGCCCTGGGGTCCGGTTCCTTTCCGAGCAGGGAGCCTCGGAGTTGGTGTCTCGTTGCCTTGCTCATTTCTGGAGGCATGCAGTGACCTCTCGTGGCAATGTGGGAATCCCTTTCCTTTAATGAGCCGCCACGCAATAGAATAAATCTTCCTAGCACTTCAATACAAAATGATTTGCCCTTCCTCTGTATATTTAAAGGAGAAATTTGACTTTTAATGTGCCTAGGGGACTGAAACAATCAGGCTGAGGTGCAGCAAATACCGGATGCTCCAAGGGAGGCAAACCTTGGTGTCACCTGGCGAACACTTCGGTGGCAGGCAGCACCAGGCTTCTTCAGGCTGACTCTGCACCCCTGCAGAAATGGTTACCGGCCTCCCAGTGATCAAATACAGTGTGATCTGCAAACATACATTTGCATACATTTTGCTTCCAACAAATTATTTTCCTTTGTAATGTGTTAATTTTTTTAAGCAGCGCTTGCCGGAGTACCAGCCACCGCCAGGGTTGCAGCTGCGCTGCCGTGCTGAAGCTCCCCCTCTTGCCACCCCTCCAGCTGCACTGTTTCTGGCCAGTTTCATGCTAGCACCTGCAAAAAATTAAACGGCTTGGAAGCCTAAGACAAAAAGTCAATCCATGCTGTTGGCAAACAGCATTGAACGGCGAGATGCTTTCTGCTGACTTGACCTACATCTCACTGCCATCACCCAGTATGAAGAGCGCCGTGCTCGTGTCGCTGCTGCAGCGCACGTTACCCCCTGCCATGAAGTCGCAGGTCACATGGAAAGAGCCCAAGGAAACCCTTTTGTCTGGAATATCCCGCAAGTGGTTTGTGTGACGAGAGAGAAGTCAGGTATCCCCCCAGAAAAAGGCTGTCTTGTTTGCCTCCAGTCAGACTCTGCCTTTCCGCACAGGGGAGGTTTGTGCCTGGGATGGCAGTGGGAACCTTGTAAAAACCGATCCTTTTCCTGTGCTTTTGGGGTCTGGGAGTGCCTGCTTTGCTGCCGTGTGGTGTGCAAGAGTATAGAGGCTTCATATCTATCCTGATTTTGCACAGGCCGGGAGTAACCCTTTAATCAAATTATTACAGGATAGCCTAGATGCTGCTGTACCGCAGGGAGCTGTTAGAAAATACAGAAGGACAGCCATTTAAATGTTAAAGCTAGACTGTGCTACATTGCAATGAATTTTACCTGGTTTGTCATAGATGAGTCACATTTCGAGTTCATAAGTCAAAAAAATAGTAACTTATGCTTTTGAATACGTTCACATGTACTTATTTCATCAAAAATAGGGGAATACGAAGAACATCCTTTTCTATTAACTTGCTTCCTTGAGGTGAGGTGATAGGAAGTGTGACAGATTGTATGTCACGTTTCAAAACCTGATATTCATTAATACATAACAAGGTGATGCATTGGTGTTACATGCAAAGCAGACCTAAGCCCACGTGTAAAGCACAACAACCGAGAAATGATCTCTTCAGGTGCTTTTTTGTTTGTTTGTTTGCTTCTCTAGCCTGTTTTAAAAGAATCAAAACTGATTTGGGCTAAGGAGGGATCAAAACACTCTGAAATTAATGGGTCCAGTGTTTTTTTTCCATACATTGCATTTTACACATTTGCATACATTGTATTTTATAAGAAATCTGCAGCATGTAGGTAGCAAACTGGGCCTGTATATGAATATTTGCACTCCTCCCAGGGCTGGCTCCCATTCTCATTAAAGGAGAGTAGAACTGTACTCGACCAGCAGTCCCCCTGAGACAATGACCCTTCTGGGGGAATAAAGGGCTGCTGAGGCAGGAGCAGCCCAAGGAGTGAGCTCTCCAGTTAACTCGTGTGTGCCCAGATAAGGCTTAGTACAGGTAAGATGTGGAAATAGTTCTGGAAACTATTGTACTGGGGGAATACCAACTTGTACTGTCAGCCTCACAGCATCGCCTTGCCCATGTTTCGGTCTGAAATTCAGGAGTCAGCAGAAAAGGGAGATTTTACCTGGAGAAATGTGCGGAGAAGGAGGTGCAGTATAGGAGTGGGAATGCTGCCAAGCTGAGGACAGTTATTTAAAGAACAGAGAGAGGGGAGGAAAATGCATTTTATTGGCTTGAGAGTATCCACATGGAGTGCAAGGAAACAGATAAGCTTGGAGGGAATGATATTCCTTTTGTAGTCTTCCTCAAATTATTTATATCAGCTTGGAGGAAGGGCTGTAAAACAGCAAATGTCACCAAGGAACAGGGCACTGCTCCATGATATATCTGCACAGGGACGTTCATCCGCACAGTGGTTCAAGAAGAAGACCCGTTTGCACACTCAGAAGTCACAGACTGGCTGCACGTATATGCCAGCATACACACACAGCATGGGAATGGTGTTGTGTGAAGAAAGCAAAGAAATGGTCACCAGGTGATGTTTCACTGAAGGACATTTGCTCCTGGCTGTCTCCAAGACGCAGCCCCTTTATTCAGGCTCCCAGCTCTGCCTGAGTACTTTGTGAAACTCTTATCCCGTGGACGGCTCCCTTATGTTGTGTATCAGTTCTGTAAGCCACGAATTGCCAGCTCAACAGAGCTGCAGGAACGCAGTTTTGGGAAAGAGTTAAAACGTCAGCATCAGATGGGACCCCGGGATACAGAGTGAACGTTTCGTTCGGCTTCTAATGCTGTTTCTAATGAAAAGTCAGCAGTTTCTAGTTCCTTGGACGGAAACAGGAAAGAGCTTAAATACACCGCACATTTCCCTGTGTGGGAATAGCTTAGGGTTTTTATTAAATTTCCAGTTTGGAGTCAGTTTTTGTTAATTTGTAGAATCATTTCAAATTCACCACCCTGTTCGGTTACCAAACAGTCCCAAAGCCGTCACTTGCCAAGTTCCCGAAGTACTCTCCAGGACAATTATGATCAATTCACTCATCAGAAGCACAGAAGATGACGCCTAGCTGCATGAGAGCTTTCCTGTTAAAATGCCTGTCAGCCAGCAGCCCACATTTAAAAAATGTCACAAACCTCCAAAGCACCCAAAGGCATTAAATGCTCTGTCCTTGCCTTCCCAGGCTCTCTTGACACAACAAAAAGTGACAATTCATATGTTCGGTTACATTGCATTCCTCACTGCAACTTCAGTCTGACTTGGACTGACCCAGCAAGGCAGTTTCAGCAGTAACACGACTGACTGTGCATATATTTATGTACGGATTCATTACTTACAATAAACCTGTCCCATTGAGCTAGATAATTTACTGTGCTGGCACAGTTTGCCTTTTAAAATACAATTTAATTTGGTTAATAAATTTACCATTTTAAAGTAAATGATTTGCAATGATATATATATATTTTTTTGCTTCGGATTCTGCTGCTTTTCTCCATTTTTCATTATAGTTCATTTTAATTTTGGTAAACTTGATATAAACCCTGCTTTAATAATGCGGACTGCCAAGACTCTAATATTTCAGACTGTCACAACATGTTCAGCTACAGGCATTTGACTCCCAACATTCGTAAGTGCTGGACAAGTGCCCGAACGAGACAGAGAAAGGCATATAACAGCAGGAAAGCAAAGCATAAAAAGTTTTTTTTTGAAAAAAAAAAAAAGAGTAAACTTTCACCAAAAAATAATACATTTTTTTTTCCAGAGCTTTGTTAAATGTTCTTTTTCCCCAGTGTTTTAGAAATCATTCTAAGACCTTAGAAGTTGACTTAAAAATGAAGCAATTAATACATTTATAGGACTGAAAGTGTCATCAGCATTTCAGGCTTTAGAGCCAAAGTTGGAAGAGGCAAGGAGAAGTTAAGGAACCTCTGGTGCCTGCTTGCTTCGGAAGGTAAGCTCTGCTGACAGCCTTCCAGGAGTCCATCTGGATTTCACAAAGTACTTTAGGTAGCTGCGTGTGAAAAAACAAAATCATAAAGTCTTTTATTACCTGTCTCTCGGCCGGGTTTGAAGTGCTTTCCCTGGAGTTATCCAAGCTGGAGCAACCTTCACCCACATTTACTGCAGCGGCTCGGGAACGCAGCCTGTGGGCAACTCAGCATCTTGGGGAGGTTTTTGTACACCAGTCCCCCTCACATGGTCTGATTTCCAGATAATCTGCTGCCAAAGAGCTCTTTAAGAATTTTTGCGTCACTTTAGTCAAATAAACTTTATGTTTCACCAGGGCTGCAGCTCAGTTTTCCTCCTGGAGGTGGGTGGCTACATTTGTGTGTTCCGATCGCTTCAAAAGAGCAGGATCCAATGAAGGCAGAGGGAGAGCGAGGGAGGCTTTTCTGGTAAGGGCCAGCTTTGCTGCCTGTTATTACAGCTATAAATAACAGGACGGTGATGATGAAGGGGCTGACAAATGGGACTGAAGTTTTGAGGGAGTCAGTAAATTACAAGTTTGCAGGTGGCTCTGCAGATTGTGTACCGATAGGGGTATTAGCACAGCAAAGGGGCTTGGAAGCAGTAATGTTATTTCTGAGCACTTACATTTCTTTAAGGAAGAAATTTGTTGTAAAGCGTTAAGCAGAAATTCTTTAAAAAGCGTTTTCCTACGTCAGTAAAATCAACAAGTAATTTCCTTTCTTCCTAGTGCTCCTCAGCATACCTCACCTCCAACACGTGCTTTTCCATCTGCTTCTTCCACCCAGGATTTCTTCCTTCTGAAACTCCACAATTTGTTTATAAAAAGCCACAAATAGCAGGGCAATGAAATATTCCCGTAGTTTAGGTGGCAGGTTTGAAAAAGAAAGTGGAAAACCAGAATGGGGACAAATGAGCGTAGCTGCTTGTTAGCTCTGTTTTTCAGAGACTTGTTCCAGACAATTAAGTGGAAAATCAAAAAACAAAACAAACAGAAAACTATTAAAAATGAAAACCATAGGGTTATAATTAGCATATTCCTTTTTATTATTTCCTTCTGGTCTCTTAATGCTAGCAGCAGTCAGCCAGCAGCGTGCCATTTGCACCATCTGAGGGACAGCTCAGGTATTGCAATTCCAAACAGATGTGGATCAGAATCGACTTTTACTTTCCCATTAATTCTTGTGGCAGTACCCTAAAAATGTTTTATCAGTTAAGTTTTTTCCCCTTAAGTAATAGTAGAGATGTTTTGGTTTTTGGTGAAAATAGCAATGTCTAATTTGTCTCCTCTCTGTGTTCCCCTCTTGCACTCTCCAAAATAAACAGCTTTGGTCGTGTTAATCTCTGCTTAGCTGCAGACAGGACAAAAAAGCCCAGCAGGTTAGTGCTCTGGCATACTGTAATCGTTCGCGGTCTGAAGAGGACAAACACCACCGTGCCTCACCCCCCTAAACCTTTCTTGAGATCAGAGCACAGTATGTTAATGCGTGTCTCCATCTGGGGATGAGTCCCTGTGGTTTGGGCAGGAGGCTTTGGGAGGTGGGAGGACAGATGGGACAGTAGGAGGAACCTGCACCTTCCTTTGCACACAGGGGTGATTTCCAGTTCACCGCTGCTGGGAAACGGGAATGGATCACTTACCCTACCCTCTTACGCGAAATAAAAGCTCTGCGTCTGCTTTGTTTCTCTCTGCTTTTCGCGAAATAATACCTTTTTTTTTTTTTCGCGAAATGATACCTTTTTTTTTTTTCGCGAAATGATACCTTTTTTTTTTAAGTCACGACCTTTCTCTGAGGTTATTCTCTATCTCAGGCTCTGCTTAGAGTAGGTTCTTTGACCAAGTTCCGCAACACTGGCACACCATTCATCAGCTACATTGCTTTCATCTGGGCTTATTAGTGGCCCCCAGTATCAGTATTTAATTATTTTTGTAGGGTAAGCAGAGCTGCAATGTGAAAAACAGCATATGAACAACACAAAACCACCTTTCATGACTTAGCCTGGCCTTTCTGTTCCTTTTTATTTTTTTTCTTCCATTAATGTCTTCTGCAGCAGCATGGGTTTTGTTGTTGTTGTTTTAATTTCTTGCCAAACAGTCTGGAGCCTTTGGGGCGTAACGTAAATAACAGACTTAAGATTTCAGGCTGACCCCTCAGCATTAGGACACTCATTTATCCCATATGTAAAAACTTCTGGGTGCTGAACTGAGTCAGTTCCAGAATTTCAGTGAATTTTCTGTATGTCAGGGGGCAAAATCAGAAAAACAAGAGGAAAAGAACCAGACCTCACACGAGACATAAATTCAGACACTTCCACAGTTCTCCACAGAGAAAGCAGCCGTATTTCCAGCCACCAATGCCAGCACAGGAATGGGAAGCACCAGCGAAATTACCTGCTAACAGCAGTACCAGCTGTACCGAGGGATTAGTAGTAATTCTGCAAGCATGTCTCTGATTCACGGCCAATAAGAGGATAGGAACAATCTTGCAAATAACATAAAGTAAACAAATCCTAAAATATTCATTTGTTGCTCTCTTTTGCTTAGTTAGGAATCAGATTACGTGTAGAAGCCATTAAGATTGGCTTTGGGATAAAAGAAATTCTGATTGTCCTTCCTTGCTGTTCTGTAAGCTGACCGTGCTGGGATATTCAGCTGGCAGGTAGGTGGATTTGGAGATGTTTTGTTGCTTCCACCAGAGCATTGATCGGAAAAATGCGACTCTGAGAACCTACAAAGTGCCCCTGGAAGTAACCTCACCTCCTGCCTCTTCCTTTTCTTAGTTAGCAGTACTTACTGTTTTCTGACTTCGAACTGAAACTGAGGTAGAGAACTTGTATAACATTATCTGTCAGTATTTTCCAACTGTTGGAGTAACTCTGAGTTGTCACATGAAAACTACGTGGCTTTATTGACAGAAACTGGAAAAGGAAACTCTTAGTTGGCTGGTTCCTCAAAAATCCAAAGGTCTTCTTGAGAGCATGCAAAAGATTCAAACTAAACAAACAGCACGGAAACACAGACGTGAATAATTGTTTTTCCTTTTTTTATTCTAACCTAATAACCTTTTTATCAGTTTTATTTATTTGCTTTTGTGACCTGGGTTTACAGCTCATAAGGCATAGAGCTAGCTTTGCCAAGCGACTACACCTGTAGCAAGCTGGGCTTATTCCCCAGTGATTTCCATTCCATGCGTTGAAGAGAGTTCAATTTTTGATCTTTTCTGGAGCATTTCCTGAAGACCAGAGCTAAGCAGTCTGCTTCTCGATTACACGCTCCCCTGCTGCCCTGTGCCAACTCAGCTCCTTCCATCACCTCCGAGCTGTGAACTTCCACCAAGGCAAAGAGGTCGAGGTTTCCCGCAGCACCTCGTGCTGCACAGCACACGGACACCTTTCTCAGCCTCCGTACGGAGCACACAGCCTCTCCATCACCTACTCAGCTGTCCTGATGCTTGATCCCCCAGCTGAGGGGTGCTGATCACAGCCCCTTTGCCCTGCCAGCACAAAAGGGCGGCGTGACCCAGTAAACCATCGTGTCTTCTCTGAGGCAACGACTGAGGTGCAATCTCTTCAACATCTTTTCACCAGAAAAATTAAGGATGTGCAAATAAACTGCAAGGAACTTGGATTCTGGATTTTTTTTAACACTTAACGTGAATAAGGTGTTGTACTAGCTAGCAGTACCCAAAGTTCATTAAAGCTGGACCCTAATACAAAAATAAGTGAAAACTAAAGAGTAAAGGAGGCAGTTGTAGCTAATTACTTTGTCATTTTGGTTTTCTTTCCTTGTGCAAGAAGAATTTCCTCTGCTTTAGAACATCTCTCAGAAGACTGTGGATGTTTTTAATTCTTTGCGGCCATACCCACCAGAATAGTACACATCTAGGTGAAACCCAGGGTGTTTTCAGAAACTTTTCTGCCTTAAACTAGATGTGATATCAACAGGAGCTGTTAGTGGAACATGTTTCTACATACTGATTTTAGTTGTGTTTCAAACTCTAATTTACAAACACACTCACAGGTAAAATACGAGCGTGCCGTATGGATAACAAGGACAGCTACATAGCAAGTGCCTGCAGCTAGTGATTCCTTTGAAAGTCACGGGACTGGTTTTTGTGGATTATCATCACCTAGGCAGCAAAACAGAGAATATCCTACCTCATATTGCGCCAGCCTTCAATTACAGATAGTCATTACCGTGAACCTTGGAACTGTTTGTTCAACTGCCCTTGAAGTTCTCGCAGCAGAAACACAGCTTTCACTTTGACTAACTCATTTCCCCTCCTTTTCCCCACTCCTAAAGAATGTATAAAATTGCTGGGCATAAATGCAGAACTGCTTCTGCCAGATTGGCTTCGTTTCTCCTATTCTGTGTTTTAGCCATGTGGATTTTCTGTGCTTATTTAAAGGAAAAAAAAAAAAACCATACTGTTGTTAAAGCTGTACTGGGAAATATCTGGGCAAGTACTCCAGAGATAAGCACAACACCAGACAATACTTTTTAAACACTCAAATTAACAAAAACTGGCTTGGAAGCAGTTCTTGATTTATCAAACTCAATCATCAGAGCTGCCACAGGCAACGAGAATGTTAGCCAGTTAAACTCCAGAGAAAAAGTTAATTGTCCTTGGCTGCTATAGTCCTCTGGTAGAAAGCGTAGAGGGAATAGAACTAGCATAATGTCACAAGCAGAAAGTTGAAAAACTAAAATACTGACCTTTTGACAGAAAAAAGCACCAAAAAACACATGCATTAGTCATAATGAAAATATTGTGCATAATACAGCTTCCCCAGAGATTTGGCTTTGTGTCAGAGCCACCAGGGTTCTGCATCAAGTACAGGGCTGTTTACACGCCTTGATGCAAGTAACAGCACGAGGTAGGAATTGTGCATCGCATACCCACAAGGGCAGAAGGGACCTCAAAGGATCATCCGGCCCATCCCTTTGCCAAAAGGAAGGATCAGCTCTATCAATGTCATTTCTGAAATGTTTTTCTGTAACCTTCCAGTGAAGAAGATCTTTAACAATGGAGGGAGGCATCACATCCTCAGGCAATCCATTTTTTTCTTTACATTCCTTATCACTAGAAAGCTTTTCCTAATTTCACTGAGTCTTGTAGTTGAAACCCATGACTTTTTGATCCATTTATCATGAGCAGTGGTAACAAACAATTCCCTATCTATGTACGAATTCAAAGAATGTGACATCTCCTCTTTTCTGACTCAACACCATGGTTCTTCCAGCCTTTTACCACTCATTTCCATAATCTCCGCTCTTCCCACTCTAGAAGGGAAACCAAATTATAGTATCACCGTACTCCCAAGACACATTCTGAGTCTTCATCTCCAGAACGGCTTTGTTACCTTCACTGGAAATACTGCAGAGGACAGCTTCTTAACCAGCACCATTCAAGTAGAATAAGAAACAGAATAACAAACAGCCCATAGCAAACAGCCCTGCTGCTGTTCCACACCAAATTGTTTTCCATCTAGCCAGCACTCCCACCCCATTCAAGAAGTGTTAACTGCAGCAAGTGTAATCAGCTTGGGTGACTCCTAGCTAAACCCCAATCAGGATTTAGTTTAACAAGCAACATGCAGACATGCTTTAGCTTGGCATTTAATACATGTTTATACATGTACTTGTGTGTATCTTACACTGCTTATACAAATGCATAATTTGCTTCCATAATCACAGAACTGTCTACCTCTGTAGTCCAAATGCAAGGAGTCAAACCAAGATGTAGAGTACCACAGCCATAAACACTTCTGCTTACATTTGACTTCAGCAATATTTCTCTACTGCCCATGGCAGCTGGCAGTGTGGTTCTATATCCTCAACTCAGGACAAAACGGGACAATTGTCAGGGTACACGAAGACAACCCACCATTTTGTCACAATTTAAATCTAAGTATTAGCACTGTGCTCATCACCAAACTATTCAAGTGGCTGTAGCATGTGAGATGTTTATTTTATTTGTTCGGTGAGATAAGCATCTGTGACTACTAGGAATATAAAGCAACATGTTTTCCTGTTCCCATTCTGGCTCGCTTAGGTCTGTTTGGAGGTCACTGATCTTTCACATTTGATAGTTCCACGAGGCTCAAAAAATAAACCAGAGCTGTACCAGTCACTTAAGAAAGTGTTTATTCAAAAGCTTCATAGCACCATCTTGTTTTTGAAAACATCCAAATAAAATGCAGCAATTTTTTTTTCTGTTGAGCATGACACTAACTCCACCTGTGAACATTTATGGTTGTTCTTGCTAATATAACTGAAAAATAGCGCTCCTGTACACACAGACACAGCACTGGGCCTTGATAGAGGTTTTCCAGTCCCATCTCAATAATGGAAGAGTAAAAACAAGTGAGACTGGAAACTAAGTTATTTTTCCCCCCAGTGCTGCTGAAAGAGAAAGCTTCCTAAGGGTAAACCAGGTAAACCGTTCCTAAGGTTCAGCAGTGTCAATTGTATGTACCCTTCAAAACTTCTTCCCTTGGCAGAAAAATTAAAAATGTGAATGTATAAAATACTTTGGGCATTCTTATGGTATAAGACAGACCACAAATGGTTAATTTATAAGTATCTTGATGTATTTGTTCTAACACCTAGCTGTTAACTCTAAAGAATAGCCTCTTAGGCCATCTTGTCTAGGGAAAACACTGGTCAAAACAATTCTACTGAGTTACTATTCTGATTTTTTTATTTAAAATTTAAGATAAAATCAAACTGCCATTGACAGCACTTGTAATATATTTCATAGTGAGTTTTTTTCCATTTCCCTTTTTAGTTTTGCAGAGTAGCCTGCCTGAGAGCTTTAATTCAGACAAATCAGTAAAGCGCTATTTCCCAAAGATCCTTAACTTACATTTCAAGAGCATGGACCACGCTGAGTGCTTGGTCACATATCATTTGGCTATGGCTTCCAACCACTCAGATTCTCTATTGCATCTACTTCTGGTTGACCATTAGGAGGCAAATATTCTGTAGTTCACTTGGCTAAAGCCCCCATAGGGTCCCAGGCTGGCAAAACAATCGGTTCCTGCTCCATCACTGCCAAGATGTCTTCTGGTACATGCTTCTTATCCACCACAACTTCGTACACGTACTCAGAAAACCAGTCATCCATCATGATCAGGTAACCTAGAGGTGAAAGCATTCGTTACAACAAAGAACCTTTACTGAGACAGTGAAGCAGTCACAAGTTTCACACATTAATAAACCAATACAAACAGCAGCTAGTCGTACTTCTGTATCTCTCAGGACTTAGGTTAAAAAAAATGAAAGTAACATGGAGGTTAAGTAGATGCACTTCATGTACGCTGAAAAACCAAGAATCTTACTAGGAAAAACAAGCTCAACAGTGTCAGTTTGGCTTATCTGTTAGAATAGGCATTAGGAATACTTTTATAATATTAATTAGAATGCCTCGAAAATTTAGTCAGAATGCAGAACTGCCTGGTTCTCTGGCTTTAGAAGTTTTCAGGATTTTGGTAAGAAAAGGGAAATTGTCCAAATGAATATCCAAGCCATTTCTTGCTTAAACCAAAACTTTGCTGTTTCAATTCCTACAGTAACAGAAGGTAGCTATCTGCTCTCCTCGACTGCAAAGGCTTCTAAATCAGTTTGGCTAAACTAGATCAGTTATCTTCCTTAGTGTAATTCTTACCAAGAATTTCAGTGAACAGCATTTGAACTGGGGAAAAAGCCGTGTTTTGAGTATCACAGGTTTTAACAGAAAGCTACCACTAGAAACAAACTATTCAAAGTGAACTGAAAACACTGTGGCAGGGAGAAAGAAAGCATTTAGAAGACAGATGAGAAGGCTTTATGTAATAAAGTTCCTCGTGTCCTTATACAGTATCATCACAATCAAATGAAACAAGAAAATGTCCAATATGGACAATAAACGCATCTATCTACACCATCTTGTTTCTAAAGCAAGAGATCAGATAATTCCCATAAATTAAAAACCCTATCAATTGTAATCCGAGCTAGAAGCCATTTTGGAAACATTGCCAAAAGGGAGCTGCCTTGATTATTCTCTCTTCAGGATATGAGTTCTTGGGACACACAAAAACCTCTCACTCCCAAGAGCCAACAAGTAATTGCACCCTGAGAGGATAATGAACTCTGCTTCTGACATCCTGTATCTCAAAGCTTGACAGTGCTGATTAGTATCGCAGCGTCTGAACAAGAAGAAAACGCCGAGCAGGACTTCAGAACATGCAAATAAGTAAGGTCGCTCTTTGAGAAGGCCTGAGCTCGGTGTCACAATGAAGGCCATTATCAATTTCTTCATTACAAGGAGACAGACTTCGTAGGCAGCAGCACCCTGCTCTAACAGAACAGAACACCTCCCGGAGAGCATGCTCCTCTTCGCATGAAGCTGGTCCAGGTTTCTAACGTACCCAAAGGAAAACTTACAATGCAGCATTTTGAAAGTAGCAAGCTGCTGGGTAGGGAGAGGTCAGCTGAGGGTTTATGATATGAGAATTATTACCTAGCCTAGCATTTGGGCACCTGAAAATAAAGCCCTTGCAAAGTTCCTCAAGTACATCATACAAGCTACTCTGTACCTTAACTCCTCCACCAGGAGCACATGTTAGAGCCCGTCATAACGCACTCATGGGATTATACTCGTATATGAATACAACTGGGTGTAAAGTTAAATCCTTAAAATGTCTTCATGCAGAAGTATGCAACAGTCAAAGAGACAAAAAGTCAGAAGATGAAGTCAAAAGATGGCTTTTCTTGTGGTACATCTCCAGCTAGCGCTTTCCATGCCAAAACAAACAAATGGACCCCTATGGAGTGGCTGTGATAACGTGATTTAGTGTTCCTCTCTGAAGACCTCCTGCTTGCTTTTAGTATAGATATCTGATGGGATAAGCTGGGTTCAAGCTTCAGGAATACCGCCCTGTGTCTTCAGAACAAAAGAGCAAGCAGTATAATTAAACTTGCCTGTACAGCTGACAAAGTGCCAGTAAAACACAGAAAGGAAATATTTTACTGGGAAGTGACTTTTTTACCTCAAAAAAAAAAAAGCAGTGTTTGTCAGCAGCTGTGTTCATTCCTTAAGGGAAACCAGATTGGATTCCAAGAAACTTTTACAGCAGAGATGCATGCACTTACAAAGTATTCAGCAGAAGGCAACGCGAGGCTGTTCTCAGGGCTTCCCTTTCTCCCGGACAAGCACTACCACAGGAATTCAGCTCTGCCCACACTGCTGAGTCTGAGCATATAACCAACTCCTCCCGAATATCCAAACCAGGAGTCACTCATTCCAGTCCTGTGCCCTGCAAGGCCGTGGAAGCAGGGATCCTCTGGCACCTCAGACCATGCTCAAGCAAAACACAAGGGACTCCATATGAAACACTCATTTCCTACCAAGTGTTTTTGTTTCGTGCTATGTTTTTAATGACAAGGTCTGGTCTCTGGTGTTTTGCTGCGGGCTGTATTCTATCATCCTGTCCAATAACAGAGTTGGGGCTTGCTCGTATCCCCCACACCCAACTGGGCCTCAACTGGGATGTGCCAAGTTTAACATCATTCTTGGCCTTTTCTTTACTGATGTGGACACTGGTTCTCTGCACTGGACAGCACAGCTTCCCAACTTCTTAACAAAGCAGATAAGATAAAAGTCACTGCCAGATTGACTCAGTGGTACAGCAAGAGTCAGTCCTCCCACACCAGCTAGTACTGGACATTGAAGAGGGGAAAAAGCAGGGCAGGAGGTGGAAGGAAAAAACCCTGTCACCTCTTCTGGTGTTTCAGAATGAGCTCCCAGGGATATGTCCAATTGCTTTTAGCTAAACAGTAAGCTGCTGAGCCATACTTGAAACTATTAAGGGATTCACCTCCCTGAAAAAAGCAGTCTGAACTAGAAGTCAAGCTTCCTATTTCTGATAAGGTTTTCTGCCAAGGCACTTTTCAAGACAACTCCCTAACCAAAACAAAATATAGACAGTGAGCAAGACTTCCCAGAGACAGTGTTCTCTACCAGTGAGGGGGACAAACAAAACAGATAAGTGACAGTGACTCACCCAGAAGTCCGCACAGCTGGTGTGCGCACAACACATGCATAGAAGGTGTGGACAGGGTGTATTCAAGTCACTCTGGAGTCCAGTTATGTTTGGAAGGAGCAACTAGCTTCTCTTAAGGAGTTCTAGAAGAACTCATTCTTGGAAAGTAATTGAAAAAAAGACAGTGTCTAATGAGGATGAATTGTTGCTGCAAACCAAGAAGCAGCTCAGGTTTACAAGGCTGGCAAACAAATTCAAAATAAAGCTCAAGGACAACCAGATATCTGGATTAGTGTTATTCCCAACTCAGTCTGAGACACTGCACTTGTTTTGTTTGTAGGTGCTGTAGATCTCAGCCTCTGCAACTCTGCCAGAATTCACTGATGCTCCTCCAGCCCAGTAATACTGGCACAGAACTGCCACTGTTCAATCACAGCTCATCAGGTACAACTTCTACTCTAATCTATCTACTAGAAGAGAGGGAGGTTTAGGTTGGGTATTAGAAATTTCTTTACTGAAAGGGTTGTGAGGCACTGCAACAGGCTGCCCAGGGAAGCAGTTGAGTCACCATCCCTGGTGGTCTTCAAGAAGCATGCAGATGTAGAACTTAGTAGCATGGCTTAGCGGTGGACTTGTCAGTCCTGGGTTAAAGGTTGGACCAGATGATCTTGGAGGCCTTTTCCAACCTGAATGTTTCTGTGATACTACATTGCAGTTTGGAAGCAATAGCCAATATCCTGAAATTAAGCCCAGTTTTTATCCAGCTTTAATAAACAGCAGCTCTGAACCTTGACTAAGGAACATACATGACAAGCAAAACCAGAGATGTTGACAGACACCTATTAACTTCAGAAGGTTTTGAGTGCTAAAGATCCATGCTGAGCAGTCATAAAGCAAGCTGAGTACGACACTTCCTCCCTGGAAGCGTTCTTCTAACACTACCAGTAGCAGCCTACCACTGCAAGCCAAGTATCTGGCGCATCTCAAAATGAAGCCTTCGACAATAAAAGCACAACTAACCAGGCCTTTTTAAACTTTATTCTCTATACGTAAAGGCATTCAACACTGCAAGATTTTTATTAGTTCATATTTGGAGACAAGAAAAGTCTTGATACTTCAGCATTGATTTGTCTTCTTTACTTAATGCGGTGTTCCAAAGTACATTTTACTACTGTCGGACTGATACGCCTTGAAGGCTTAACATCGACACTGCTTGGTTTTGTCAATAAGGACTTTTTAACAGAATACTTTGCTCTGAACTTATACAGCTAACTCAGAACAGACTATACCAGACCAAGGGGCCAGAACAAATTAAGACGCTATTCCAAGAATACTGTTTTGCTACTCATGTATAAGATATCAAAAACGTATAAGTAGACCACATCCTAAAACAAAGTTTTCTGAAAAAGTCTATTCCCAAAAGAAAATCCACAACATTTGGGATTAATCTGCAGGAGAAAGATGCGGTCAGCAATGACTGTTGTATTATGCCCTCGGACAAACCGAAGCCTGGCTTGGCATGCTCATCAGTGAGGTCACCATGCCGCAACCAAGGGAAAGCATTTCTATACAGTGCACACTGAGGCATTTCTTTAAAGTGATCCCATCTTACTTGGTACTGCAAATCATTTCTTATTTACTGCCCCCTTTTTAAAAGATTGTTTCACATGCCTGCTAGAATTCTTGGTATTTCAGAATGGAAGTACCACTGTGCTTTCAAAGTAACACTTCCAGACTTCTCAGATGTGCGTTCTGTAGCAAAGCATTATGAGAAACAACAGGTTCTGCTCTCTCCCTACCACAGTTGGCAAACTGCTACAAGCTGCTTTTCTTTTTACAGTGATAACACCTGGCAGATGTCTTGTGATCAAGAGCAAACTAGCATACACTGCTTAGACAAATGAGCAGCTTTATACTAATAAGCTGGTCGATCTTTGATAACCTGTGATTATAAATTACTTTACCTTTATTCCCACGATCTTCACCCCAGGAGTTTTCCACTCGCCATTTTTCAAAGCAGTCTTCTTGCCCATCCTGTGACAAAGCAAGAAGATGGCTATTAGTACTGAAGGACTCTGAGAACTCATAGCAGCCAACCCTTCCAAGTCTAAATTCAGCACCAGCAAACAAAGAGCTCCACTCCAAAGTCTACAGACACTGAGTTTCAGACAACAGTTTCTTGCTAATGGTTGGAAAAATCATTTTCTTAACTGCTTGTCTATCTGCTTACATGAAGTATGAGTGACTGTGATCAAGAAGACAACCTGCAATAAATATATAAAGAGAACAAACTGACCTAAACTCAAGTTTGGACTTCGCTGAAAGAATTTAAGGAGCCTTCCCTATCACCTATCAGTGCACTCTGAGCCTTCTGAAATAAACGCATCACTTGCTTGAGCTAGGAATCAGAAAAGGCACACAGGCAATAAAGCAACTGTAGCCTGCTTTAGAACGTTATTAAGAACAAGTTCAGAACTATCAAGTACATAAAAGCACTGGAAGCACATTCAAAGGCTTGCTACGCACAAAGCAAGCTGTTGGTACCTTTGAAAAATTATCACAAAAAACCTGTGTCCCTTGAGGAACCAAGGGAAAAAACAGACTGGGAAACATCCTACAAATCCACTCTTAGTATTTGAGTGAATGCTATTGTATCACTTCTATTCTCACTTTAAAATATAAGAAAGTCCTTAAAATTAGATGCTCAAGAGCTACCAGACAAAGCACAAATCAACTCTTGATGCTGTTGGACAGAAGCTGGTATAAACTTGTTTACATATATTATGTTTAACCAAAAAGTGCATTTAATCTGCAATTTTTTACCTTGTAAAATTTAATACTTTTTTCAATCTTCAAAGCCTTTTTATGAAGTAGTAAATCCAAGGTATTGCATTTTTACAACCATTTATCAAAAGCTCCTTTAGAATAAGCTCAGGTTTAATATTAGACAACATGTTCAAAGTAGCAACAAAAGTAGATTACTATCCTTCAAACAATGGACAGTAATTTCTTAAAATCTTTTCATTCTAGAGATCATCTACCATATACCGATCTTACATATATCTAAGAAAATCAGGTCATATCTGATATTTTATGCAACTATATTTTTAGGCATGAAAAAGTTTGAAATATAGACCGTAAACTGAAGTCTCCAGTGAAGTGCTGCCAGTAACTGGGGATGTACAAACATATACCCTTCAGCTGTAAGTAGATAAATAGGTTTTGAACACTAGAGATATATCATAACTGACAAGCAATGAAAACAAAGATGTATTCATACAATCTAGTACATAAAATACAAGCGTTAAAAGCTCAGAATGCAGAACGCAGTAGAAAAAAAGTTAGATTGAATTGCAAAGAGCAACTCAAATTCCTATGACTCAGCAGTCTCTGAAGTCCTCAAACTCTGGAGCTGAAGCAAACTTAAGTTTCATGCAAGCTGTTATTCCTCAAGCCAAGGTCATGTTGGACAGGAAGAGACCACTTCAGAGGAACTTCAATAATGACAACTTCTGGAAGTAATGGGAAAGATCAAAACTGCAAATAACCCTACAGTGTAAATACTCACGTGGTTCTCTTTACTTGATCTGTGTTTTATTATGGTTTATTTAATGTGGTTTATTAAACCTGCCAGGAGCAGATTTAGTTGTGGATTCACCTCAGCCTACTGTCTGCCATAAAGCTGCTTGGGACACCATTTTCCCCAGTAACACAAGCTTGCAAAAGGTTAAGATTGCTGCCAAGTGCCTCCTGCCAGCTATTTTAACATAAGCATCATGCTGTGAAAGGTAAATCAGAGTAACTCATGCAGTGGGATTGGGTGGTAAATGCTTGCTGTTGTACTTCACTCCTTGCTTAGCAAGATGCATCAGAATCTGCATTTAAAACCAGTTAAGGTGGCTTCTATTTCTGAGACACAGAAAATCTGACTTCCTTTCCCCACCTCCAAAAGGTTTGTGGGCAGAAGGAAAGCCTTTACTTGTCCAAAATTTTCATAGTGGTTAAATATTTATAATTCTGAACACGAGGCAAATAACAGTAAGAACAGACAACCTAGGCGTTGTCACACACATGCTGAGCTCTAGCAGAACAGCTTATACACTGTGAATGAGCCCAGAAGATATAAACAAGCTGGGAAAATATTCAAATACATCTGTGCAGAGTTTCAGGACAGAGACCCTACCTTCTCTGAGACAGCTGTCAGGACCATGGCATGGGTCATCATTGATTCTCCAAAGATCAGTCGTTCTGCCTTGTTCATGTTCTTGACAGAGACACCAAACACCAGCTCATGATTAAATCTGTTAAAAAGCCACATACACTGTATCAAAAAAAGGATGCAGGGTATTCTCACTAACAAACCAGAGAATGAGTAGACTTCCCTGTGCCAGGAACCAGGGCACAGGCCTGCAAATTCTGCAATTACAGTGTCAGAATAAAGGCAAAAGACCAATTGCTTTAGGAGTTTCTCTCACCAGATACAATTCAAATAAGTACAAATCTGTAACAGTCCTTTAAAGATGTCCTACATGCGATTAAGATTTTAGCCAAGTGGAAAAACATTTCTGTTGCTCAAATACTTTTGTTTACATAGAAAGTGTATGTACAAGTCAGTTTAAGCAGCCAAAGCTTGCTTTGCGTCCTAGCTAAGTATCCCAAGCGGTATTCTGTTTTGATTTTCTACTTACATATTCATGTCATTGATTCCCAGCTTGCCGTAGAAGTGCTTTGCAACATCACAGCCAAACCACACAGCCTACAAATAGAAGGAAATCATGTCTAGGCCATATCCCAATGAGTTTTATGTTACAAGAGTTCCACCATGTCATCCACAAAAAGGAGCCAAACAAACCTCGCCATTCTTAATAGATGCTGCAGCCAATTTTTTCAAGACATCAACAGGCTGGTTGTTATAGAGCGTTTTCCTGCCTCCTACCATGTTGCCCAGGTACTCCACTGTGTACAGCTTGTTGTATGGGTTCTGCGGTCGAGGATCATTCACTAGACAAATCTGCCAACAAACAAAATGTAAATTAAGGTGAAACTTAACTGAAATCTTTGAGAAGAGAATCCGGGTGGATTTCAGACAGTTACTTTTGTCCAAGCCAGCTGTCTGTCCCATAGCAGCGAAGCAGCTTGGCCCAAGTACTGGTTTCATTTTTTTAGTTTTGCCAGTACACTTCCAATTGTGGCATAGGAGTTTTACATGTTATTCCTTTCCTCTAATAGCTGTCTTAGAGCTTTTATGACTGATTTGATCATTGCATCTTATTAAAAATCAATGAGGTGCAATGCAAGGTCACAGCTAATTGAAGAGCACAGCACAAACAGGAAACTGGGACATACACAGGGCCACCTGACTCGTGGGAGCTGTACCCATCCCACACAAGTTACAGGTGTGGACAGTACACTTGTAACAGGGGAACATAAGCTGGGGTGTGTGCTTAGAAGCAAGAAGGTCTTTGGAAGCCACTGCCTTTCTGCATCCCCAACCTTGTCCTCCATGTTGAAGTAAGGCTTCACGTGCTCGTTGTAGAACTGCACCGGTGTCACAGGACCATACTTGTGGTAGTTCTTCTCCTTATCCCGGAACTCCCAGCAGAAGGTCTCTGGAGGGTTGCCCAGGCAAGTACTCACTATTCTGAACACCTGGGCAGAGAAGCAAACAGCTGTGAGCTTGCCAAAACATGCAGGTCTGCCCCTCCTACCACAAAAATGCCATTGATGGATTTCTCCACATGAAAATCAACTGGAGAAATGCAATCCTAACATTCACCTTAGAAGCACGTGAATAAATGTACACACACATTTATAGTTTTGTAGCGTAGCAGTTGCTACAGTTCAAGGATCTATCTGAAATGCCACAGGAAACCAGCAGAAGCTTGAGCATCTGAATACCAGGCTATCCTAGGAATACAGCAGCCAAAAAGGAAAAGCCAATACACCGCCCAGTCTTGTTCCAATTTTTTTTAAGTAACTCTGAAGTTTCTCTATCAAGAAAATTTTCCAGTGCAGGAGGAATATTGCGAAATTGATTCTAAAAAAGCTTTAACAGTCAGCATTACCTGCTCTAACAGGTGATTTGCCCCACATAGGGAGACAAACAATATCTTCCAACACAAACATTTTATGTGAAACACTCATTTTATCCCAGTGTTTCCCATATTAATCCCTTTTTCCCTGTAATGTTGATTTGGGTTTCAGCAATGGGCTTCTGCCTCTTTCCACAATCCTAGAATAATCTTCTCATCTGCTTTAATACATTTAACAACGCCTCCATGTAGGGTTAAGATGGCAGATTATGTAATTTAACTGAAGATCCCCATCCCCTGACTGACATCCTTTGCAGATGACAGCTTTCTATTGACTCTTTTTACCACAAGAAGTTGGAGATTAAGTCAACCTCCCTATAAATCAGACTATAAAGAGTATTTAATCTGGACTGTATTTTCTCACAGGGCTTATAAAATGTTGTATCTTGTAGGCAGTAACCAGATGAGTGTCTTTAGGGATCTTTAGCAGGATCTGTCACAGCTTATATGGGGACAGAAAGAATTCAATCATTTAAACAAGTTTTAAACTGTTTTACTCCAGCTGAAACTAGTTTTCTTCAGCTCTGCCCACCCATATCTTCAGTCCAAGACTTCTCCTTGCAAAGAACCAACAGTCTTAAAATAAGAGAAGGGGGAAACAAATCTAAACTGCACCTTCTGCACTGGGATCCAATGCCTATGGTTTGTGCCAGCTCTCCTAGGCTGTCAGCCTTCACATCACTCTCACCAGCTTTCACAGGAGTGGAGACAATACTCTTGCCAGAGCTTGTAAATTAGGAGTCGTATGCAGTTTCACACACTAAGAACAACCCCAGTTTTTAATAGGTTTTCTGCCCTTTTTTTCATTGTGTTCTTAAAATGAGGAGAGAGAAGTGTTGAGAGAACGATGGGGTTTCTATGTTTTTAGCATTTTGTGCTGATGGCAAGATGCGTGCCCTGCTCATGCTAAGTAGCGTGCACTATTTGGCTGTGTACAAGATGCAAATAAAGGTGTTGCTGCTCCAAGCAGCTTAATGAAAACAAATGAATAGATTAATTACAGGTTGAAATTAGGGTGTGGGCTTATGTTTTTACTGGAGGAACTCAACTTTATTTATCAATAAATATGTTAAGGAGCAAATTTAAATCCCTAAACTACACTAAATATTTAATGTTGCACACTGCACAAAAGGTAGCATTTGCTGTGGATACACCCACGTTACCTCAGACAACCTCAGCTCTCACCACTTGGGGTTATGAAAGCCAAACAAGAAAAATGCCTAAAAGGAAAGAAACAAGCAAGCAAATTCCAGCCAGAGGAAGGAAAGTGATGGAGACTGAAGTCTCAAGTTAACAGAGGCAGTTAACTGCGAATGACCTCCCTCGATTGTTTTTTCCACCACACCCTTCATAGGCCAACCTTTATTATCAAAAAAGCTTCCTCCATCAATGCCCATAGGAGATGCATTTAAACTAAAAGGTGACTAGCATCACTCTGGCAACAACTGGAACCAAGATAAGGCAAAGATGTAGTGGATTGTGCTAAAAAACAAACCGAGCAAGGAGAGGAAAAGGAGGCTTCTGATAAGGAAGAGTCTACAAAGGAAAACGGTGAAGGAAGAAAGTCAATCACATGCACTGATTTCAACTTCTGACCTGTTGTGCTCTAGTTTGATAAGGAGAGTGTTTAAACAGTTCTGGAGTGAATATTTAATCCCACGTTCCAGTGCAGCTGCCCTGTTTTAGCTAGAGCACCACCTCCCAGCATAAGCGAGCTAAGACTTGTTATGCAAATAAAACTTCACAGAACAAAGGCAAGTTGTTTTTGCCACTTCTGAAAATAGTGGAACAGCCACTTACATAAAAAAGCATGAAATCAAAGTTGTCTCATACTTATCAAGCTAAGTGTTCCTAAAATACACAGGTGCAGTTGCACGTTCCAGCTACAGCTTTTATTTTAAGTAAAACCACTTAAGTTGCAAAACACTCTTACTACTGCAAGAGGAAGTGCTGTGTTAACCACAGAGAACTAAGTATAACCTTTTTCAGAAAAAAGTTACAACTCTTTTAATGAGCCTCTAATGATAGTCCCAGGATCCTTTATCAAAGGGCAAGAGGCTCTAAACAAATAAAGTGACATTCTACAGTGAACTGTATGTCATCGCCCTCAAAAAAGAACATTGGCAGCCCTGAGAAGCTTGATAGCTTGCTGTAAAATTCTCCAAGGGCTTTTGAACACACGCTTTGGACAGAAGTGACGCTATTCACTTCTGGACTAGCTGCTGATTTGCAACATATACAAGGGCAGGCTCAAAAAAACAGAACTATTATTGATCCTAAGGTATGCATTTCATAATATATTTTAGTTTCAGTACCGTAACCCAAGGAACATCTACAAATTGCCTTTTTAATTCAACCGTAAGATTAGATAAAAGCTACAGGTCTTCAGGTGAACACATTAATCAATACCTGTATGTTAATGAAACTGCTTACATCTTTGCAGAAATGTCCCAAGTAGGTTCTGCCTAATCTCAATGTTTATTTGGTTGCAAAAAAAAATAAAACATGATGAAAATACTTATTTCTTGAGACAGCTAAGGACAAACATTAAAACCACTGGGTCACTTTGCATTATGCTTGAGAAACAGATGAAAAAATTTTACATGTATGCACCTGGCTAAAAAATTCAAACTAGCACACCCTCCTCAGCTTGTAAAACTAACTTCTGCTACTGAAACCTCAATTACAAGAACTATAGAATAAGAACAAGTGCCACTGCCATGTTCAGTGAACAGATGGAAGGCCAGCCACTACACAAACACCATTTCCACAGACTTACTGATTGATTTGAGTTAATTCACACAGCCAAAACCAGATGCTGTGGTTCATTCCTCTGCTGCTCCCCAGTATCAGACCACAGCTGGATTCAGCCTGGCCTTTAGCTCACATCTTCCCCACAATGCAGAGCACTGACTTTTGTTGTTCTTTTCTGCTCTCTTGTGGGGAATTTCTGTAACAACACTTGGGCTGTAGGAATCTACACTCAAAGCCATCAGAATGCAGTTATAGACACTAGCAAAGAGGCAAGTTGAAAAAAGCTTGATATATCGCTATTTTCATCACCAAGATAAAAAAGACACTTTTTTTTTTTTTTTTACAGAAATGCATAGATCTCAACTAAGTTCCAGAATCTCAGTTCAGGATATTTGTCTGGGACTATGAAAAATCAGAATGATGTAAGTAACAAGCCACTAAAAAACATTTAAATACCTCCAACTGTACTGCCATACAGAACATCCCTAGCTAGGCAAATAAAAGGCACTTGTTTTGCTTGATCCTGATAGCTGTAGAACAGGAGTGAGCATAAACTCTTCCATTCTAGTCTCCCATTCCAAAAATATTAGCACTACGTTTACCTCTTCTATCATAGTGTCCATCGCAGCACAAAGTTCTTCCTTAATTGTTCCACTCGCCACCATGTTTCTCAGCCGCAAACAGTACTCTCTCATCTGTTTAGGGAGAAAGCCATTTTAAGATTACAAAAGGTGCTGCCTCATCAGTCTTCAGGACTTAGCTGGTTGTTACAGGCACCCATTTTACTCTAACACGTTTTCAAAATGAAGAGAAAATCCGTTTCAGAAAGCCTTGTGAGATAGCCATTCTTTAAAATCAAGATAATTGTTTAAAAGTAAAAGATCAGCAAAAAAAAGCACAAATACTTGCAATTCAATTGCCATTTTCCAACTACTGATTTGAAGCTTACAGCCATTAGCTTTTCTTAAGGCTTGGTTTCTCTGTTCCCTAACATAACTGATGCTGCAACATCCGTACACATTACCACCTCAGTGACTCATGCACAGACCATGTCCGTACCATAAAATTTATTTTGCAATTCTAATGCATAATTGATCTCTCAGTTGATAAAAATAATGGAGTATTTCCCCACTGCATGCAGAATTGCAGTAGGAAGAGCACATGCCTCCCATTACTGTCACCATCCATAAGGCCGAGAAGCAGTGAGTAGGGCTCCCTCAAGACCAGCTGGTTTGCAATGTTCAAGGCAAGAATAGCATTAACACCACTGCTATGTCTCAGTTCATCTCAACACATTTTACATTTTTTATACATATATCAAAGGGCAATTTTCTCTGAGCCTGGACCATATGAACTGGAAAAAAAATCAAAGCCTGCTGTAAAAAAGCTTAAATTGCCTTTTTAATCTAACAGCCTACACTAGCCTCTTCCCAGATGAATTCCCTTTTGTAGTTCAGAGCACAAGTTTACACCTTCCTTCAGAGAAAGCTACATGCTTCCATACCACAAGCTGATTTTTAAGATTTAGTGTTTCTAAAATATGTATTTTAATCTTTAACACCAGATTTGGCAGCAATCTTAATAAACATAAGCATATAAGTAGGTGAGCATTGAGGGGGCAGGAGAAGCATCACCTACGTGCCAAGTGCTAGTTTTCCAGAAATATACTTAATCAGCTGCAAATTGAGAACCAACTTTTCAGAGGTTTGAGGATTAGGAGCAATTGCTACTAAAACTGTATGGTGCATTTTCAAGCTACTGAAACCTGCCAGTAGCTATCTTCCATGAATGCAGTTTCCTGCTCCATATTTCAAGATTAATCTCATTCCCTCGCTATGATTTTAAGCTGCCTTTTGAACAGGAAAGTTGCTCAGATGCACTTGATACTTCACTCAAAAAAAAGCTGGAATACCTGGAGCAGGATCATTCCCACTCCCTCTCCTTCTTTAATCATAAGATCTGAACCAATTTTACCTTGTGATTCAAGATTTCATTCATCCTTCTAGTAGCCTCTGTAGTATGAGACTCCGGGAAGTACTTCTTGGGAACCACACCATACTTTTCTAAAAGAAAGTAATAAAGGTATACGTTGTCTTTTCACCACAACAGATGCTAGTGTTTCTGCTCATGCACACAAAAACTACACAGTTTTCCGTGCAGAGACTTTATAAGAAGAAAGTCTCATTTAAAGGTTACAAGTACTCAAAGTTTACATCTTCTTTTGACAGAATCCTGACTTCAGATCTGCATTCCATACAGGTCCCAAGAGGTGGAATCCCTGAGTGGCCCCATATCATTTCATCTGACACTTTAAAAAGCTCTAAACTAGTGTGCGGGCTTTTTTTTTTTTTTTTAAAGATCTTTCTCAACAGGAAGAAAGCTTACTTGAAAATTAGCTTCCAGAAATATCTTCCCCAAAAATGAGGCCTCTTACGAATTATTCTATGTATTTGATCTAAGGTTAAGTGACTAACTTCCCAGTTTCCTCTTCTCCTGAACATTTATCAAACATCAGCAACAGCTCAGTTACTTCCAACATCATGGTACTGAAGATCACACCATGCAAGCTCTGGATATAACAGCAGCATCCAGAAGTTTTCTCTGCTTTGTTTAAACATTTGTGAGTACTTGTAATGATTAAATGGGGAAAAAAGTAACCTCCAGGCTTCAAATAAACAAGTTCCTTTTGTGATTCTAAACTTCCATTATTAGCTTGTGGCTTTAAAGGTGTCGCAATGTTTCACCATACAAATGAAAGCAAATGCTACTCTAATTCAGGCAGTAAACATCTCCTTAATTATCGCTAAGGATGATCCTACCTAAACCGGACCTTTGTAAGACCAGCACTGCCACATTCCACATAATTTCCCTCTGGCTGATCTTTCTATCACCTTTCTTCAGGCTGCAACTCTGAGAGCCGTTCTACTTCTGCCTTGTAGGCACACCCTGGTCTAACAAAGTTTCTTCTTTACCCAGTACGCTGAATTGTAAATACGGATATAAACAAAGGCAACACAACAAATCAGAACTGAAATAACAGGGGACTGAAACACGTTTAGTAAACAGACAGTCTGGGGTATCTAATTACTTCTGCTGATTTTCTGAGCTTCTATCAGCAGCAATATGCAAAAATTAAGATCCCAGAAAAGATTTAAGCATAATATTTAAAATGAAAAAGATCATTGATTAAAAAAGACAATGGCTAACAACACTGTGCTTTTAGCAAGCTTCCAGGTCTCGCTCTGATTCTTCTTACTCTGACAGCTTACAGTAATCTTAATCAATCATCAGGGTATGCTGCTAGTTTTTCCTTTTCTTATCTGGGTATTAAGGAGATGGAACAAGAAAGCCCATTTTTATGAAAGTTCTTATCCTTTCCTCCTGCACTAGTAACATGAAGGTGATGATTACTTGAAAGGAAGTGTTATTAGGAAACAGGATAGCTGTTTTTTCATGTGGTTATGTTAGAAACTTAAAGAAAGCAAAGCTGGAAATCAGTAACAAAGTCCAGAAGAGCTTACACAATTCTCCAGACCTCATTCTAACCTGCAATGTTTTCCATTAAATATTAGCAGAATGCTCCGAGAGACTGCAGTACTAAACTTCCAGGCACAGAAAAGTAAAAGACCCAGTAAGGTTTACATTCGGAGCTATGCTATTACTCCTCACAATGCATAAACCTGCTGTCAGTCTGTATGGAAAGCCACGGAGTGTCTGCACAGCTAACAACATTATCACGACTCAGCTCACACAGTGGTCACAGGGCAGTTTAGGCAAAGCAATCCAAAGTGAGCACGTGTATCTAAAGCAGACATCTGAAGTTTTTCTTCGCTGAATATTTAGCTGAGTATTGCTTTAATGATGGTAAAAGGAAAGCAACAGGCAGTTAACTATTGGCCCGAAGCAAGATTATCATCGTTTCAGCTTTATCATTTGTTCAAATCATCAGTTCTGTTTCTTACTGAGTGCAGACTGAGAGCTGCCTGCGTGCAGACCATTGATGCTAAACAGAATGTGCTTTGGGAGAACAAGAAATACAACCAGGTAACTAAGAATGACAACACACGTTTTAAGGTAACTACACAGACAACCATCTCATTGCAGGTATTTAGTTATATCACAGACATTTGAAGCTAGTTTTTGAAAGGTAACAGTGAAAAGTAAACACAAACTCTGTTGGAGGTTTTCTGTGGTGCCAGCCACTATTTGACCTAGGTGATCCTAGTTTTAAACACCGCAGAACCCATCCAAAATTGTGTTTTCACTCCTTATCTCCCAAAGGAGGGTACAGTTTAGGAAGTGCTCCCAGCAACCAGTTCCCTTACCTATGATGTTAACCAACATATCCCATTGCCCACCATCATTTGTGGGGTTAGAGAGCAGGAATTGTACCAGTCTTCCTTCTACAGGCTCCTTTTTCTGAGCTGTTTCCACAAAAGCATTTAAATAATAGTAACAGCGTTCAACCTGGAAAGAACAGACAGGATAAACATCTACGTGTGATGTATGCATGAATACATCCCCATATACTCCGTTCTTTACAAGCCTGCACATCCACTGACATTCTTATTTTCCCTACAGTATTCCTATAAGCTTGTTCTTGTTTCAGACCAAGTATTTACAAGCGAGTACAGAGCTTGAGGGTGGGGGAAACAGGAAACGTGAAACAGAAGTTACGTAATGAAGCCTGGCCCAAACTAGCACTAGATTTTCTCAATTTCCCTTAGGGAAGAAAGCGAAGGCACAGCTCCCAGATCAGCAGGTCACAAGCACTACTGAAAGACCGCTCAACAGAAAATTATGGTTGTGTTTCCTGCTGGGCCTCCTACAAATAACTGGAAATACTCAACATGTTTCAAGTGTTTTTTTGTTGTTGTGGTAGTTTTTATTTTTCCAGAACATTAATATCTTTACAGTTTCCTTTG
The DNA here is from genome assembly GCF_011077185.1 of Oxyura jamaicensis. Classification (NCBI taxonomy): domain Eukaryota; kingdom Metazoa; phylum Chordata; class Aves; order Anseriformes; family Anatidae; genus Oxyura; species Oxyura jamaicensis. The sequence goes on from NC_048911.1 coordinate 7,128,759, forward strand.
CAAGCTGGAAGTCCCACTCTGTGCTACCTTAATTTAAAACAGTGCAACCTAAAAGAAATTCCATCCCAATACTAAGACCAACTGCACATGCAGCACTGGCAGTCTGTGACCCGTACGACCGTACCTTATCCCAGAAAAAGAGGTATGACTGGCTGAATTCAAACTCTTCAATGTTGTACTTTTTCATGAAAGGAAGACGCATTGCATTGAGACAGGAGAAGATCCAACATCTCCCTGAGATCAAAGGAACAAATATTAAACCAAAATGCTTAAACCCACATAAGGTCTCCAAACACCAGATTCATGATATCACGCCTCGAGAAACCTTTGTCCCACTGTCCTGGCTGGCACTGTAAAATACTGAATAACTAAAGCTCAGAAATCTCAAAGCTCACAGGTGGGTCTCAATTGTTTCATTCTTATTCTTTACAGAAAGCAAATACTGGAGGTGCAAAGACAGTTATTGACTCAGAAGAATGCATTTTGAACAGATGTTAGAAGAACGTGGTGGCAACAAAAGCCAGGTAAGGCTGGAAACCCTTCTGGCATACCGTTACAAGTTAACTGCCCTGTGCCGAACCATTACAAGCCACCACTGATCCCCAGCAGGCAGAAGCCTGACTGCAGCACTCGCTCAGCTTTTAATTTAGAATCCCACACCAACACCCCGAGTCCCTCAGAGCAGGGCACACCACGAACAACCCCTGAAGCCCCCCCCGCCTTGCTCCACACCCCAGAGAAAACCTCCCACCACCCACTCCAAGCCCCATTCCCCCCACGTATCCCCCCCAAACGCTTACCGGAGTTCTTCTGGTTGGTGACGGGCTTCCCCTCGGCGGGCAGGGCGTGCTGGAAGACCTGCACGGTGTCCTGCACCACCTGGCGCTGCAGGCACACCTCCAGCGGGTCGCTGCACGTCGCCACGTTCTGGGCCAGCAGGAAGCGGGGCTCGGCCCGCAGCCGGCGGCTGAAGGCCGCGGCCTTCTCTGGGCTCAGCCCTGAGGGACGGGGGGCGGCCGTCAACGGGGGGCCGCGACCCAAGGGGTCCCCTCCTTCACCGGGACTCCTTTCAGCCCACCCCGGGCCCTCTCCCGCAACAGGACCCCCCTTCAGGGACCCCCCCGGGACCCCTCCCTCACAGGGACCCCCCCCC
>NC_048911.1:7130311-7216022 GCF_011077185.1 Oxyura jamaicensis
AGGCCTGCTGATGGTCCCCATGGCGCCTTCCTGCTCCATAATGGCCCCAGGGGGGCGTTTGGGTGCCACAGCCTTGCCATATGGCGCGGTGGTCACTGGCAGCAATGTGTCCGTACAAAACACCACAGGGCAGTCAGGTGTCGGCAGGACAGGGCAGCGAGGGGGCCTGGGTGGCCACAAGGAGCTGTGCTCTAGGACGGGGGCCAAGAAGGTGGCTGCCAGCCGGGCATCGCCCCCTCGGGCCCCGTTACCATCCCAATCTGTCCGTGTGGGTCCCTCAGGGAGCAGCCAACGAGCCCCGTGCCTGGGTGTGCACAAACCGTGCAGCACGAAGCACACCGGAAAGGTCTGGCAGCTGCCCAGGCAGCCTACCTCCCCCCCTGGCTGTGCTTGAAACAATAAACTAGAATCAGGAGCCGTGAAGAAGTATTTGTATTTCAAAAAGACCACAGGAACTCGAGCCCCGAGTCTCATTGCAGCATTTAATCATCTCTTGCAGGGGTTTGTGTTCCACCGCTAGAAGCTGTGGGTGTGCACGGGAACTTGGTGATTCTTACCTGCAGTAAAATTTAAAAATAATAAATGAAAAATCACCTACTGTGGAAAAAAAAATACAAAAACATCTGAGTCAAAATCACTTGGGCTGCATTGGGCCATTACGTTTTCCCCCACTGCCTCCCCCAGGTGTTGTGGGGTGCTGGGATGGCCAGGGCAGGAGCCACACGGGGCCATGCCTCCCGTGCTCCTGTCCCCGTGCTCCTGCCCAGCAGGGCCTCTCTTTGGGACAGGAGGTGCAGGCCGACCGTGGCCAGCCAGAGCAGAAGCAGGGGAGCTCAGCCTGGCTGGCGTTAGCGTGTTGAGTGGTCTTTTGTTCCCCGGCTTCTGCCGAGGCTTAAAGACGGGATTTCATTCAGAAGCTTGTTCTGGGAAGCTGCATGAATAAGCAGTCAAATACTTACAGAGCTGTTTCACTTGATCTTTTGAAGCACTGAAAATAAAGACAGAGTCCTGTTATCTTTCATATCTTCTGGCCAAGGGGTATTTTTGCTAATGTCTCGCATGTGTGTAATTCATTCCCCCTAGAATACCTAATATTTGATTTATCTACTGGTAAATCTAACGCAGGAGGTAGTACGTAATGGTTCTCTAGCACTGAAAGCAACACAATGAAGCAGTACAGAAAAGGCAGAAAACAAAAGGGTATTGCAGCAAAACAAACTATTTTTTTTCCTCGGAAACTGGATCTATCCGTACCTTACAAATTGTATCTTTTCGAGCCACAATTCCAAAAAGCACGGTGAGTGTAACCACCACCACAGCAGCGATAACAGCCTCCTTGGGGAAAACAGGTTTTTTATCTGTAAAGAGGGGAGAGGAGGTTGTGTATCTGCTAGATTGGTGCAGTTACATAAAACAAGTCTTTTCACAGAACCACAGAAAGGCACATTTCTATTTTAGTGAACTGAAGGAGGAATTAAAATGTCAGTCCCTGCAGAGGATCCATGGGGTATCCTGACACTAATGTTGCTTTTATCTCTTTTTCAGGACACTGCAGGCAGTGGGGTGGGCAGTGGATGCCCCAAATCTGGTGGGCCACCTCACGAAGCATCACCTGTCGGAGACATGGGCATCCAGCACAGCTCAGCCTCCACCCTCCACCTGCCTGTAGTCTGCAGAGGTACAAGCATTTCTGGAGGACAACTAATCTCTCTTGCCTTAAGCAGCTTTTTTAGCGTGACACAATACTGTGGTTGGAATGCAAAGCTTCAAGTGAGACCTAAGGTGCTCCAAAACACACTTGGATGTGCCCTGTCATCATGGGAAGTGAGAAAGTGGGACGAGTCTGCTTCAGGTCATGCTTGCCAAGTGTCTTTGAATAACAAGTAAAGCAGGAAGGGCCTTTTCTGGTGCTGTGCACCCAGGCACAGGTGAGATCCTCATTGTTGCTGTGCTCTCAGTTAACGTGGGGGGTTTACCACTTTCCACTTAGACTTTTTTTACACTTTTCTACCGTATTAATGTAAGTGGATTGCTATCATTGTAAAGGAGACTGGAGAGTTAGGTGTAAACCATATTGTTTAGCAGCAGCCTTGTTACCTTCAACTATCAGGTGGACATTCTTTCTCCCACTTCCCAAAGAGGATTTCACCTCACAGGTGTAGGTCCCGTTGTCAGACTTCTGTACTTTCGTGATCGAGAGCTGGAAGACCTCGCTAGTCTGGTACACCTGGTAGCGATCTTGCTGTAGGGTCAGGATGGTGTTGTTCCTGTACCAGGCTGCTTGGCCTTGCGGGTTGGATTTGGCATTGCAGGTCAGAGTGACATCTTTGTCTTCTTCGGCTTTGACGGTCTCGTCTTCAGTCACGCTGGGAGGAACTGTTTGCAGTAAATGCAGATAAATAGGTCATTAATAACGCTGCTCGCCATTAAACAGGAAATAACTTCGCTTTTCACACCAATTGTGCGCCTTGTTTAAATGGGGTGGCACGCTGCCCTGCAGCCCTTCGTGATCCCCAGGGATCAGCAGGGCAGGCATGACAGTCACTCCCGTGACTCCCCTGCCCTGACTTGTATCCTTGAGAAGGAATCTAGGTGGAGGCAGGGACATAGCCAGAAAATCTTCTTAAGGGCCCACCCACTCCCTGTAAAAGAGGCATCAGATCAGGCCATAAGCACCACTGTGGAAAGGGAGTGTCTTACCACGTGAGCTATCTCCTCCTAAACGCATTTTTTCCGGGTGAACACAGCGTACAAGGGTGCAAAACACCCTGCCTTCAACTCACACCCAGACCCCAAGGTGCTCAGCCCATGATTTTGTCTCACCAAGCCATTCCACACAGATACCCACACCAGCGACTCACATTGGACATCCAGGATCACCGAGACCTTGACGGACTGGTCCCGCATCAGCTTGCACGTGAAGGTGACGCCATTGTCGGTCGCGGTGGCCGGGGAGATGCAGATGTTGCTGATGTTCACTTTATTCCCTTCTTTCAGATCCACTTTACCATCTCCTCGGTACCAGAGCAGCTCCTCGGCCTGGCTGCTGTTCTGTACCAGGCAGGAGAGGGAGATGGGAGTCCCAGACGATGTGGACAGGGTGAAGTCAGCAGCGTGGTTATTTACAGACAGTTCCACACCTGCAGGAGAATGAGAGCATGTGGGTGTCTTAAGCTGTACCCTTCCCACAGAAGCCCTGTGTTTTCCTCAGGCCTCTGGAGGAGACACTGACAGAAGAGCTTGAGGCTTCAACAGAACACTTATCTTTCAAGTGTGACTCTAGTTTCTGAGACAGGAAGCATCTTCATCACAAAGCTCACTTCATGGTTACTTAAAATCAAAGTGAGGCGTTTGCAACAGACTGTGTGAATGCCAAAGCCTGACCTATAATAAGATAATGTCTGAAAACCACATTATGTCAGCAACGAGGTAACACACAGCAAAAGAGCATCCTGCCAGCATTGCCCAACCTCCTACAGATCACTGATGCAACATACCTGTGCCCTCAGTTTTCATGACACAGTTTGGTATTCTGCTTTTTGGCTGGAGCTGAATGTGAGCCTATAAAGTAGTTAATCAGCTGCTCTGCCATGCCCAGGCAGTTTGTGAGTTGCAGTTAATCTAACATACAGACCTCAGGACATATTAAATGAGAAAACAATACGGGAAATAAATTTTTCTATCAAGCTAAAACTCACTAGACTAACCAGAGTCATGGATTAATGAGCAAAAAGTACATGGCAGGACATAAAGGCACAGCGGCCTCGTCATTCCTGTGCAGCTGCTGCACTAACATTTGAAAATGCTGATGCTTCCCCATTCCCTGCTCAGCTACTCTAAAATCAGAGGCCAGTTTTTAGGCAATCCTCAGGAAATGAGCTCCAGAGCATATAAAAACTTGGGATGCTGCTGTGGCACATCACCCCAGGCGGTGCCCAGCCCCGGACAGTTTCTCCTGTCAGCACAAGGCAGCTCGGACAAAGCGATGATGGATTTTTTTTCCATTGCTTACCTGTGGCTACGCATGCCAAAAAGCAAACCACGAGGACAGGCACTGCACAGGGGACCACGAGGCTGCTTTTCTGTGCCATCTCCGAGGAGCCTGGATGGTGCCTGTTGAAGAGAGGGAGGGCCACAGCGCTGCTGCCGCTGCTGGGGCTCACAGAGGGGCTGCCCGCTGCCATCAGACACCCTGGGGAGAGCCCTCACCGACGCCAGCCCAGGGTCACTGGGGATAATCTAGGCCAATTTGTTGCACAACTTTTTCCAGTTCCAAGCAGAATCAAGGAGATTTTCTGCCTTTCATCTCTGTTGCATGAATCCGTTGCCTCTCACTACCTGTCTGTCGGGGCGGCTGTCTCTGGGACGTGGCATTGGACTTACCTTGGGAAGTGTCCCTGGAGAGGCTGCTTCTGAAAAGAAACGTGCAGCGCTCTCCTCTCCGTATTTATAAGGTCTGGATTTTAATATTTTATGGTAGCTCAGTAAGAAGTGAGTCCATAAAATGGGTTCAAGGCCTCATTTAATTCCTGGATTTCTGAGCTCCCAGAACACTGAAGAAAAGTATTTGCTGGGTCCTGCTGTCTGTTTTATGAGACTTGCTGAGGCAATGAGTAACTAATGAGAAAGTTCCTGCATCAGCTATAAAGGCCTTCTGCCAAAAATAACACCTTTTCACTCTCAGCTTTCTGGCTGTTTGTGACACCGTTTCAAGCCGTAGGAAGTTTATCCTGGATTATCCTTGAACAGGAGGAGACTCTGATACCCCCCTTCCTGCCTGCAGGTCCGTTGCTGTGTCCTTCTTTGACTGGAAAAGGGGAAAATGCACCGATTCAGACTTTGAACTGCGCGTTGGCAGAGGAGGGAGCAGAGCCATTGCCCTGCTAAACGGTGAGTACCCTAGCTCAGCCCTGGGAAGAGCGAGGATCGCTGCGCTGCAGTGATACTGAATGATAAAGAGGAAATGTTAGAGTAAATGAAGATGTAAAGGATGAAAGTGTGGAGTTTGGGGTGTATTTTCAGCCTAGAAACAAGACTAAAGGAAACAGCGGTTCTGGGGTGGGTCTGTCATGATGCAGGGCACAGCATCAAATGGCACCTGGGGAAAATTCTGTCCTGGATTTGCCCCAAGTCTGTGACAGGCAGCAAGGTGAACTGCGGCTCCTTGGGTTTACAGTTTTTAAATGAAAGCGATGGCAGTGCCCTGTTTTGCAATGGGATTTGGGACCTGCCGAAGGAAGGGAGACTAGAAAAGCAAGGTGTTAACTTGGCCAGAGGCACCGAAAGGGAATGTTCTAAAACTGATAAGAATTACTTTCGCAATGACTTTTTACATATTCCTTTTTATAAAGGGCATAATCATCCTGTGGGTGTCTAATTACCACCGAGTTCCAGAGCTGTGTGGGTTGCGTTATCCACCTTCCCGGGACGCCTAGGAGGGACAGAAACGTCATGTTCCAGGACGTAAAGCAGCCCCGGGTGACTCAGACCAGGAGGAACCCTTCAGACAGGCAGAACCTCGGTGAGCCTCCGCGGCAGCGGATCCAGCGCCCTCCTTTGAGGTGTTCGGATTGGGCAGTGTCAAGGCTGGGTTAGACAGAGCACAGGCTTGAGCCAGAATCGTCCACCCATCCGCCCCTCCTCGCCGTCCTTACGGCAACAGCAGGCTGAGAATAATAATCCCCAATTAAGCCTGTTGTTAAATATGACTCTGAACAGCCCCAAAGGGAGTAAATTAACACACAGCAGTCTATTTCTGGGTGTAATCCAAGCCTTGGAAACCTGAGAAGAAAAGATTTAGAACGTGATAGAGATTGGGCCAAAGTTCATTTTCCACTTCTTAACTTCCAGCTCCAACCTCCTCCTTGGTTTGGTTTCCACTTGATTATCCTCAGTGCCTCCGGGGGTAGAGAGCACAACGAACCTTCACTGGCAGGCAGCACAATTTATACTCAGCAGTGTCGTGAAGATTACTCCTGGAGTCTGGGGCACAGCAGGACCTGCACCGACGTGCGGGAGCTGGGGAGCGAATCCAGGGGCTTGGTGGTGTTGTGAGGCAAGCGGTGCCTGCAAGCCCACTGTAATCCTGCTCCAGAAAACGTGTTTGCAACAGAGCCTGAGGCTCTGCTCCAAGCCTGCTCCCGTCTTCCTACTCATGGTGGTTCTCCTCTCCTAATCCCTTTTTAATATGCGGTGTTACATATTTTGCAACCCCATTGTTCGGGCATGACTCTAACACGGCCTCTGCTTGCCAGCTGTCGGGGCTGGGCTGCCAGGGGATGCTGCCGAGCATCCTCAGCACCCCTGGGCCTCCCACAAAACTGATTTTCCCAAGTATAAAGATCAGGAAGATGAGACGTGCCCTGGTTTTGCAGGCTCGCAGCCCACACCCCAGATATCATCCACTATTGGGAGAGAATTTTTTCATAAGTTTGTTAATAATTCTATTTCCTGATCGCCTTGAAATGAAAGGTGGCACGGTCTGGCACTGAATGGCCGTGGGAAGGAAAAAGAATGGTGAAAGGAGCACTGGACCAGTGCACGTCTTAAAAAATGATGCGAAAGGAGTTGCTCAGCAGGCAGGTCGCATCCAGGCTGCGGGGCCGGTGCTGGTGCTGGAGCAGAATGGGTGCAGGTGTGGGTGTGGAGGCACGGGGTGCGGGTGCCCCCTGCGGGACACCAGGTGCCTCTGGCAGCCCGTGGCACCGGCCCAAGCCGCAGGGAGCAGCTCGCAGCAGGGGTGCGGGACCTCCTGGGTGGGTTTGGGTTTCATCCTGGCGTGGGAAGCCCCCTGCGGAACCTGTGCTGGCAGCGGTGCAGCACGGAGCTGTATCCTGGCCACACTATGCTCATCTTTCAGAAGTTTGGGTAGGCTTACGGAACCTCAGGCATCGAGGTTTACATTATTTAAACAATTCATTTAAGCTGTTGTTTCAGGATCTTCTGAGCTCTCCCTCCTTGAAGTGAGCGTGAGGAGCAGAACTGTGTCCAGGAGGGCAAGTCTAACCTTTAGGGAAGAACATCGAGGCACTTGCCAGCATTTCGGGCGCTGTGACGAAAACATCCGGAGACTGCAGGAACTCTGAGGACTGTGCAGGGACATCGTGGCACCTCTGCAGCACAGTGCCCGCTGCTGTTCCCAGCCCTCAGCATGGGCCTGCCTCTTCCCGAACTGCTCTGGGTCACGTTTGGCGCTGCTGGCACGCCTCGTCGCAGGTCTTGATTTAGAAAACTAAAGATAGCACCCGAGTGTGGCCGTTGCTATCCTAACCTGAGAAATACAGTCCCAAATAAAAGCAAACGTGAAAAGAGCTTGGTGTTACATTAGCAATGTAGGTCCCTGCGGGAGATAAAGGTGAGTTGTCTGTGCTGAATTCCACTTCGGTGTTGCTCCCTGTAGCTTCCCATCTAGGGAGTCCTGCCTAACAGCCTTCAGCTTTCACACCTAGCAGCGCTCAGGCAGATTAATAGTATTGATCCTTAATTTGCATCATCCACTCATGAAATTCCATTTTCAACTTGATTAAAGCAATTTGCAAGGCAGTCTCCTGCCTCAGCAGGCTTGTAGCAGAGATTGTCTGCTAGGTCCCCATGACTTTGTTGTTTTTCCGGACAGAAAACATGCCTCTGCCACCACTGGGCAGGACTTCAAGGGTTTTTTCTTCCTCTGCAAAAAGAAAATGACTGGGGATGCTGCTAAGTTGGGTGCCTGTTTCTTGCCTGATTTAGATGCTCCCTGATGGCCAGTACAGGAAATTCCCTGGTATTATTCCCAGATCTGCTTCTCTTTCATCACTGGTCTTCTGTGGCTACTCTACAGCCCAGACCCAAGATATTTTTGTCTACCTAGGAACCATCATCACCAGTGGGATTTCTCGGAAGTGCTCTGCTGGAAATCCGAGTGCTGATTTGATCCTGTGAAGACCTGCCAAACAACACGAGCAGTTTGAACTTCCCTGCTGTGGAGCCATCCCTTGTTCCCTCGGCGAGGAATCCGCAAAGCCCCAGCTGCTCCCTCTTTCTGGTTCACGGGGAGCCACTCGCTGCCAATCTTCAGGAGGAAACCGCACTCCTCGGGGGCTGAAACCACCACAGAGGGTGTTGTAAGGCAAAAGCCACAGCCCCCACGTAACCAGCCTTGCGGTGTGCCAGGGCTGCAGCTCTCTGTACGCAGGGGCACGGAGCGGAGCCGACGAGGAGCAGGAGTCCCGCAGGTCAGTCCCTCACCTGCGGTCGTGCTCGCCCAGGGGCCCGGCGGGCAGAGCTCCTAGGCTGGCCCAAGGAAGTGCAGAGGTTTTGTTTTTAGTGGCTGCTGAGAAAATGTCGGGGTGAGTCAGTCCTCCGCCACATGCTGCTTGTACAATTGGTTTGTTGAAATTCCAGACAACCGGGCATTTATCAGCTAAAAAGGGAAATGAGCTCAGTTACTCTGTGTAAATCCAGAGCAATTTATTTGTAGACTAAGGACTTAAACCTATGTAACTGTGACCACTTGCGGGGCTGCCAAATTCCCTGTTGATGTTCCTTCCCCCTTTTGGTTTAAAAACACCCTGGTGACCCAGCTCTCTCAGCTTTCCCAGTTTAATTAGATCGGGGGCATCTCTTTGATGGATAATCCCTGGTCCCTGCTCGTCTCCTTCATAATGACTGTGCAGTGCAGATGAGCCCCGAGGAAGAGAAGGCAATTTACTCTCCTTTTCCTCGGGGCCCTTCCGATGCCGTACCATGCTTGGCTTACAAACAAGCTCACATCATCTGATCTGTCGTGCAGGGGATCCCTGGATGCAGTGAGATCAAAGGTTCAACAGCTGATGGTTACCCTGAAGACTTCAGCCTGATGTGCTAGGCTCAGAGCTTGTATCCCCGACAGGAAATGCCGGAGTTGGGAAGCAGATGTGTGCAGAAGATAATGCCGAAAAGTTAAACAGGAATTGAGGAGACCCGCTGCCGGACACGGCTGCTGCCAGTGCTTGGTGGGCCGCCACACGCTTTTTGCAGAGTAAGTTATTCTGCTCGTTATTCCTTGTCATTTTGCCTCCCTGGAAAAAGGAAGTAGCGAAGATCTGAATGGAGGAACCCCCAAAGTGTTATTTATTTAAATCTTCTCAGATAGATGTCCTGTTGGGTGCACTGTTCTGCCACAGCCCACAGCACAGCAGCGCTGTACACGACACCTATGGGTGCTGGGATGGCTGTAATGACACCTAACAGTGTCAGGGTGCCTGTAATGACACCTAATGGTGCTGGGGTGCCTGTAATGACACCTAACAGTGCTGGGGTGCCTGTAACCCCCCGGGGCTGGCACTGGGTGCTGGGGGCAGCCAGGACAAGCCTCAGCTGCTCTTCCCTCCGGGCAGCCAGGCAGCGGAGCCACACTTCAACCCCCTATCAGTGTGCCAAGGCAGGAGGCCACCCTGCTCCTTCCTCCTCCTCCAGCCTCGGCACCCTTTGCAGCTCCCTGGCTCACTTTTGTCTTCGCAGGGGGTTCTGCTCCAGCAGCACACGGTGCGGGGGGCACCGCTGGGTGCTGGGGCAGGGCTGGCCGGCCACATGCGGAGCCTTTGGGGCGGCCCGAAGGCTGCAGACCCCCCCCCCCAGACCCCCCAAAAGCCGCCCGAGCCCCCCCAGCTCTCTCCACTGCCCCCCAGCTCCTCCCGCAAGAGGGCGCCACTCAGCTGCCGGGCGCCCCGCCCCCTCGCCGTGACGCACCTCTCCCCTCTACCCCTCATTGGCCAACCTCCCTGATCCCCCACCCCCCCGGCCCCATCCGCGCCCTCTCATTGGCCGGAGGGGCGGAGCGACAGCACCGCGGCCCCGCCCCCTCCTTCACCTCCTCCTCCCGGCTCCGGAGCCGGGGCTGGGGTCGGGGTCGGGGCCGGGCCGGGCCGGGCGGCGGCGGCGGGGCCATGGCGGGCGCGGCGCGGGGGCTCGGCCGGGGGCTGCTGTGGGTGTCCTTATCCGTGTGCCTGCTGCCTGACCCTCTCGGCGCCGCTCACATTAAGAAGGCGGAGGCGGCGGCGGCCGGCGAGGAGCTGCGCTACCTGCACGCGGCCGAGCTGGGCCAGGCGCTGCGGGACCTGGAGGCCGAGGCCCCCCCGGGGCTGGCCCGGCTCTTCAGCATCGGCCGCTCGGTGGAGGGGAGGCCGCTGTGGGTGCTGCGCCTGACGGCCGGGCTGCCCGAGGCCCGGCAGGACGAGGACGAAGAGGATGAGGAGGCCGGCGGGGAGGCCCTGCCCGGCCGGCCGCAGGTGAAGCTGGTGGGGAACATGCACGGGGACGAGCCCCTGGCCCGGCCGCTGCTGCTGCGCCTGGCCCGGGAGCTGGTGCGGGGCTGGGCCGACGGAGACGAGCGGCTCGGCCGCCTGCTCAACACCACCGACGTGTACCTGCTGCCCAGCCTCAACCCCGACGGCTTCGAGCGCGCCCGCGAGGGCGACTGCGGAGGCGGCGGCGAAGGGGCGGCGGGGGGCCGGGAGAACAGCCGCGGCCGGGACCTCAACCGCAGCTTCCCCGATCAGTTCGGGACCGCCCAGCCCGACCTGGAGCCCGTGCCCGAGGTGCGCGCCCTCATCGCCTGGATGCGGCGCAACAAGTGAGTGCGGCCCGGCCTCCTCCGGAGGGAAACCCCCCGGCCTTCCCTCGGCTTCCTCGGGCGTCCTCCAGACCTCCGGGAGGGGCAGAGCCCTCCTGCTGCTTGGCCCGCAGGGTGCTGTGCCTGCCCTGTGCCCACCTGCCTGCACTCAGCCTCTGCAGCCTCCTGCATCACCGGCCTTGGCCGGGGGCTGCTGCTTGTCTGCTCCTCTCCAGCCTGGCCAAGCCGTAGGTGCCCCCACTGCTCCCTTGGTGCTTCCCTTTCTGCCCGGAGGAAGGGGGAGAAGGCTGGGAAGCTGCTGAGCTGGGGAGGCAGTGCTGCAGAGGCCGACTTGTTGCACCACAGGGCTGGATAGCTGGTACTGTGCTCGCTCAGCAGGCTTTGTTGGGTGCCGTGTCCGAACCACGAAGCGCAGCCTGCACGGTTGTGCCGAGAAAGCCAGAGTGTGAGTGCAGTCAGCTGGGAGCAGTGCGCCGCAACAGGCTCTGCGCCCTCCCCGAAAAAGGGACAGAGAAGAACTGAGCGAGGTGTGCTGGGGGCTGTTGGCCGGGTCTAAGGGAGATGTGCAATGTTCAGCATCGTACAGAGTGTGCTCGGTTGCGGGGAGCAAAGGTTTGTCTGAGGAATTATCGTTAGTGAAACTTAGCAGATGGCAGCACCCATCGGGATCGTTGCTCTAGAAGTTGTGAACTGCACGGGTAACTTGCTTGTCCTAAGGATCTGGTAGGACAGCTCTCGTGCAGCAGGAGCCCTCCAGGTTTGGTTCAATTCAGAGTTAGTTACAAGGGACACCTTGCAGGTTATTGCTGTCATTTTGAAAATACCTTGCACTGTCTCTATTCAATGATTTTGCCAGTGCTTGAGGGGAGATTTTCACGTAAGCCAGGCCAAAAGGAGAAGAAAGCCTTGTGCGTCCCTCTGCCTGGCAGCACCAGGTATTGCTGTTCCACTTGTTACACTAACGCAGCCACCCATACTGAAGGGAATGGGTAAACAGAGCTGTTTGATTAAAAAAAGAAAAGATAGTGTTGCAATTCACGTGTCCTTTTTAAGCAAGGCAAAGGTATGGGTCATGTTGCCTCTGCTCAGAGACTGAATCACATTTGGCTGAAAGAGAAGGAAAGCTCTTTTTGCCTCCACGCTGTATTTGGTGAAAAGAGGGAGAACAGAGACAATTACACTTTATTTTGAGTGCCCGTGATCAAACTAAGGCGTAGGGCATGCCATGCTCTTACACTTTTCTTGGCTCAAGATTTTAACAGCTCTGTCACTCGTCCAGATTTTATTTATGCAAGTCAGTTCTGTTGTGCGTATCAAGCACTGCTCAGAGCCCGGCGAGGCGCTGAGCACATCGCACTGTGTCTGTCACAGGGTTCGAGGGCTTTGTCTTAGGCTGGAGGAAGAAACTTGCTTCATCTCCAGTAATGCCAGATGTCGGCTCGGGGAGCGAATAAACCAGTTGGTTTTTTGCAAGAGTCTGCTGACGTCCCCGACGTGCTCCCAGTTGGACATTGCTCAGATGCTCCAGCAATCCTGCATGCTGACTTGGGGCTGGCGTCGAAGTGAGGGACTCTGTCTCCCAGAACAGTTTGTCTTTGTGTCAAACAGTGGCCTCGGGGCTGGAGGAGCGCATACCTGTGACGTAACCTGGGTGTAGCTGCAGCTCAGCAGTTCTCCCCGCAAGGAAAGGTCTGAGAGGTTCCTCTTACAAAACTTGCTGCTGGGCCCTTTTCACCCGCTTGATCCCAAAGCGTGTTTGGAGGCTGTGGAGATGGGTGGGAAGGCAGCAGGGCGTCTGGTTGGAGGGCTGTAGCTGGCTTCTGGCTCGGTGTCCCAGTGACAACTCCTTTCCTTCTCCTTCCCAACCCCAGGTTCCTGCTCTCCGGCAATCTTCACGGCGGCTCGGTGGTTGCAAGCTATCCCTACGATGACTCTCCCACGCACAGGCCCACAGGAGTCTACAGTAAATCCGCCGATGACGAAGTGTTCAAATATTTGGCGAAAGCTTACGCCTCGCATCACCCCATCATGAGGACTGGCAAACCAAACTGCCCCGGCGAGGAGGGAGAGACCTTCCCAGACGGCATCACGAACGGTGCCCAGTGGTACGACGTAGAAGGTAAGCTGCGCTGGGGAATCGCTGTCGGCTTGGGTCACGCAGCAGTCTTAGAAATAGCTTTGTGCTTCCACTGAGAAGTGACATCCCAAACCGTGCCGCTTATCACCGAGGCAAGGAGGGTAGGTGAAGGGGTATTTTTAGCTTGGAATGTGTTTCTAGCAGCTTGAAATGACTTGAAGTGGCATCACAGGCACGCCAGTGAGTGTTTGGTGAATCACAGTTTGGGAAATAGATCCCAGCAAACTGGAGGGCTCTTCCTGACCCCGCTCGGTGCGGGAGTTACCCTGCACGGAGGAGGCTCCGTTTAATGACTGAGCTGTCATAAGATCTCAAGACAGTTAATAAATTTTAATGATGATACAGGAAAGGGGAAACTGTTGCCAACAGGCTGCAAATCCAAACAGTATTAAACTGAAACCCATGTCAGTCTTCTGCGAGGTTTTTTTAACCTTTAAACTTGTAGTTTTGTTTTGTAAATGATTTATAAAATAGCCCGCTGCAAAACTAGAATGCTGTCAATGCGTGTGGCCTGAGCTAACCGAGCTCCTCTGCCTGGAAGTAGGGCGAGGAACTTCTCTGTGAAGTGCTCTGCTGTCAGGGCCGTGCGGAGGGAGACAAGCAGCATGGTCGGTGATTGCCCCTCCTTGCAGGAGGACGTAGAAGGGATCCCAAATCCAGCCTGCTGAGGCTCCCAGCAGAGCTCTTGCTCTCTCCAGTGGCTCTGGGAGATGATGCGAGGAGAGCAAATGACCTCCAGTACCAGCAGGCTGCTTCTGCGGGGAAGTGGCTGGGCTGCTCTGTGTGCACCGGTTTTGCTGCTGCTGAGATTTAAAGGGTGGTTTGTAATGAGATGCTCTCGTGGAAAAGGCTCCGTGAGCTAGCGGGAAGAGAAATCTTGGCTGGGTCAGTAGAAGAAGCTTCACCATTTCCACGCCCCCTCAGCAGAAGTTGTACAATCACGGACTCACCAGCCAGCAAGGCAACTTCTGTGGTGAGGACAAAACAAAAATCTTGCATAATTGATGCGGAGAAGTTGCATTGCTTTGCTGTGTCTGGGCTGCTTTCCCTCCTGCTAGGGCCGAGGGATAATGGCAGGAGCGCTGAGCAAGCAAAGAAAGCAAGCGTGGTTTATCCCTAACAGCTTACCGCCTAACGAGTTCTGGAAAGATGGTGTCTTTCCAAAACGTGGGTTTCAGAGCTGAGTCATCCGTCAGCCCTGACTCCGTGTTCCTTGGGAAGCGAGGAGAGCGCTCCATTACTGGGCCTGAGCACACGGCACCCGTGCTGGAAGAGGAAGTCCCCACTTCAGCAGCGGCTGAATCATTCCTGAAGATTTCGCTGTTCAAACAAGACGCGGTGTTCAAACAAGATGGCTATTAGCGAAAAGGGAAAAAGCCCGTCTCCTTCCCTCCGCCCTGCCGAGCACGCCGTTGCTGGTGTTTACTGGCTCAAGGTTCGCTTTGCTTCTGTGGAAAGTCCGGCACGAGGCGCAATCTTGTGCGTCTGCCTGCGACGGAACAGGATATCCTGGATGATCTGTGCCGCCTTGTTTGCCGATAACAACAGCCACCAGAACATCTCAACCGAGAGGGTTTTCAGCTGCAGCCCCAAGGGGTTTTGCCTTTTCACCAAACTGGGACATTTCACCAACTGTGGTGTACGGGGAGCTTGTTCGAGAGCTTTCGGCCTCTTCTCCCCTGCCCGCAGGGCGAGTAGCACGTCTCACCACGACGTTCACTTGTTCCACTTGTTCGTCCTCCTGCTCGAATGTGAAACACCCCGCTGGTGCCAGCCGGCCCTCGGGAGGTTTGCTGGTGGCTGCTGTGAGCCTCTCGGGCTGCTTTTGCCTCGTCAGCAGGTGGGAGCTGAGCTTTGCTGCCTTCCTCCCGCAGGAAGCGGCAAGGTGTGAGCTGGAGACCGCTTCGCTCTGCGCTGCCATCGCTGCGGTTTGCACCCTGTGCGACAGCCTCCAGCTTTCAGCCTCTGCGGAAACAAACCCTCGGGCTGTGACAAACCACAGTCTCGGTCCTGTTGGTACGGGGGGGTTCACAGGCAGAGATTAGAGAGAAAGTGCTGACACTAATCCGGAACGGAGTGCTGCTGAGGGTGGCACCTGTGCTGTCTCTCCCCCAGGCCGTAATTTACATCTAGCTGCTGCTAGGAGGCTGCTGGCAGCCCTTGGAGCATGGCCCGGGCTGAAGCGTGACCCGCAGGAGCTGAGATCCAGGGAAGAGTGCAGGTGAACCAACAGCGCCGAGGCCAGGGCGTGTGTTTGGGTGCTGTGTGAAATTCCTGGGTCGCTTCGGGGTTTTAGGCATTTACGGTTATTTTGAGCAGCGGATGGAGAGGCAGTTGTGTGCAGACCACGAGGCCTTCCCCAGTGACCGCAGAATCTCAATCTGCAGTGAAATGAGGGTGGGGAAGTCCCGGTGCCCTTGCGGGAGCTTTCGGGGCCGGGCTGAGCTCGAAGTGACAACCGGAGCACGTGGGGAGAGGTGCAGGGCAAGCGCCTGTGGCTCGCGGATCAGGTTGTGCCGGGAAAGACTGCAGGCTCCATGTGAACTACAGCCAGCAAAACCAAAGAAACGAGAACAAAATGTTTCAACAGGTGGAAATTTTCCTGCCACGTTTTATCGTGTGAAATCAACGTGCCGGAAAGCCAACCGCTGCGGGCTTCGTTGTCCTGGAGCCACCGGTTCAGGCCGACGCCGCTGCCAGACCCCATTAACTCTCATTTGGGTTCGCTAACAACCTCTTGTGTGTATCAGGCTGAGGTGGCAAGGCGAAACCATCGGAGTCATTCCTAAGGTCAAGTGCTCACGGAGCAGTGTGGCTCCCTGCCACGCGGCTGGGTTTGGCTCCTGCGTTCCAGCCGCTGCCGATAAGCACGCCTGTGCCAGGGACGCTGCTCGGAGGCTATCTCGGTGGTGCACGCTCTCACTCTTCCTTCCTTTTAACCTCCAGCGTTTTTAACCACTGAGTGGCCGGTTCAGATCAAGAAAATAATTGGGAATTGGGGCTGGTTTGTGAGCCGGGTGGTGCTTAGTGCAAGAAGAAAGGCCAGCTGTCTCGAAGAGACCATGAATTTTTTTAAATAAACACCTGTGGGATGGACACATTTGCATTTATTTCCTACAGATCCCAACTCAGAGGGTGAATTCAGCGTAACATTTTGTGGGCAGCCCTGGGAGGCCTTTCCTTTACTTGCAGTCCCTTCCTAAAAGGTATTTCCCTTGCTGGTTTGAATCTCTGTGCCCAGGTGTTGGCGATGTTCCTGGTGTCTCCCAGAAGGAATCCGTGGACGTGGGAGTGCAGGATCCGTGTGCGTTCCCTCCCTTGTGTTTGTGCCATGGTTTCTAGCTCCGCTTCAGCTTCCCAGCAGCTTTTGGTGGCACCAGTCAGAGCGGTTACAATGAGGACGGGGCGCTTGTGGCAGCGCTGCTGTGCGTCTGGTTCCTGGGCATGCCAGAAGGCAGCTGCGCACTGTGAGCACTGGTAGATAGCAGCCTGCAATTCCAGGACGTGCACAGCAAGCTGCCCTTGTATCTTTGTAAAAAACTTACAAGAAAAGAAACATAAACAGTGACAAGTATCGGCTTGATGATTCAGGGGCCTGATGCCTCTTTTCCCGTCTCCCACGAGCCGCCAGGCAGTGCTGCGGGTGCTGCAGCTCCTGGGCTGACCTGGGAAGACGCTGCCCTCCTCCCTGTGAGCCCCGGGAGGCTGCGGGGCTGTGCTGCTCCGGGCTGTGTCGTGCTGGAGCTGGAGGCTGGGACCTCACCTCCTCTGAGTTTTAATGACCGCAGACTACTGGACCAAAACCTTCTTCCGCCTTGTTGGGGCTGCTGCTGATTGCTTACACCGGTCTCGTGCTTCGAGACAATCGGTTCTGTGCTAGGGTAAGCAACTTGTGCTGTGTTTTTATCGTGTCTCTAGCTTGCTTTGTGCCATCTGCTCTCTCTGCAGAGCCGCCAAGAGCCTTTCTCTGCTGTGACTTAGCTGCAGGTCTCTTATCTGCTCATGTCTGCTCCAGCGACAGCTGGAATTAGAGAGGTTTTGCACGGCACACTTTGAAAATGGAGGCCTTCCAGGCCAGCCTGAAAGGCTTCTCCTGGCATCTGGTGTATTTATGGTATCTGGAGCTCCGGGTTTGACTCAAGAGCTGTGTTCTCCCACCTGTCTGCCTGCTGTGGGCCTTGGCAGGGAGCAGAGGCGTGCCTGGCAGCGTGATCTCCACAGCTCTCGTGCTGGAGGAGGTCTGGGATCCTTGCTGAAGTGCAGTCCTGATGCTCGAGGTTTGGGACAGAGCAGGGGAGAGAGGTTTGTTCTGGGCATCCTACACTGGGAGTGAGGGGTCAGCTCCAGTCCGGGAGCTGAAGCTTTACAAGGGCTAAAAGACACCCTGTGATAAAAAATACATATATAAATACAAGGAATTATCCAAGGTAACACCCAAACAGGTAGAATGTAAACACTTCGGTCTGACAGCCGTCTACCCTGGGTGTGCCTTTCCCGCTCAGTTCCTTGAGCCTAGAGCTGCTGCTAGCCCCTGTACAGGTCTATGTACGCCTCCAGATCTCCTGCCTCGCCAGGAGAGGCTGTGCAGCTGGGATTTGGAAAAATACGTAATTCCATATGCTGTAAAAATAACTGTCCTGCTCCGCAATGGCGCCGTGTGAAGGCCAAATATGTGCAGTGGACGCAGTCCAAATTTTCGAGCGTGTAGCAGACTACTTTCTCAAAGAGACGGTTCTACCAAAATTGATGTACCAAGCCCTAATTTAGTCCGTTGCTGCTCTATTATGGGTGAGCATCTGTCCTAAATTTACTTGAATGGCAGTCGAAGCACTAAATATGCAGCTTAATGGCTCTGGTTTATGTATGGATGTTTTCAAATGCATTAGTGTCTTGCTAGGAGCAGATGGTTGCAGGCTGGCAAATTGTTTCACTCTGCGTGGCGTTTACTGGCGAGAGAGCAGCCTGCTGTGGACTACTTTTCTGAGCCTGGTAATAGGAGCCGAGTAAAACCGAGCACGGATCAGATTTGCAGCCCTGTTTCTCTAACCTCTTGGACTGAGCTCCAGAATTGTGAGGTCCTCAGACACTCTGCCCCTCGTGCAGGAGAGAGAAGTCCCTTTCCTGGCTGAATCTCAGCCCATGCACGAGGTGCAGCGCTCTCTTTGCGCTGGACATTTGATTTGCTATGATAAATCCTCCTGTTCCCTCACCAGCAGGCTCGCAGAAGAACTGAGAGGAGCTGGGGCATCTTTGGTCCGGTTCCGTACCTCGCGTCTTCCCGGGGGTCTGCTCTCTGGTACTCCCCTCTGTGCTGCCTGGCTCTGTGTCACCGACTGCCGTGGGGCTGCCTAACTCAGAACAGCCGTCCCTGCCCTTTTGGACAGCGAGTGCCCGGCCGCCGTGCTTACTGGAAGGCTGCTCTGCTGGCAAAGTGCTGCTGAGAGCATTTCCTGGCCGTGCGTTATCCCAGCCCCTGCAAATGTCAGGGAGCGTGTTTGCATTGCCGCATCGATCCGGTTATCTGGCCAGCACCCTGGAGGGTCCCTCTTTTGTCATGGAGCTTGTGAATGATTATTCAGACGAAGCGGTGAGGTTATTTAGCACAGCACACATGTAGTTCTTTGGGCAAAACAAAGCACAGGAATACTACGTATGCATGTTTTTTACAAACTTCCCTGCTGGGATCCCGCAGGCTGGTGGCAGGACCCAGGCTGCCTCCTGGTTTCCTTCCTTCTGAAGTTCCTAGCTGGCAGCGGGCTTCTGCAGGGCAAGCACATAGCTGTTCTGTGGCAGATGGGCTTGGGAGTGCCGGTTTGGCTTCCTCAGCTGATCGAGAAGATATCTGGGCCCCTCTGGGCTGCCCTTTGGCTGTGGTGGGAGCCGGGGGGCTGCTGCGTGGTCCTGGGGCTGCTGGGCGCTTGGGATGGAGCCGGCTGGGCAGCGGTGGCCAAGGCTGTGGCATGCCAGCCCGCCCGGATTGTGGCTGTACGAGGTTGTGTGACCCAGGGGATGTCGTCAGTCTGTGTGAAACTTGGAGTGGTGTGCCCTTTCCACGTCACACAGCTGCCTGATTTACTGGTGGGAATGGTCCTCTTGGGTGGCTGCAGTCATGTGCTGGGTTTGTCGGGGTGACTCTGAAACCTGTTTCACAGCCTTGAGGTGGCTTTTACTATCGAAAGCTCCCAGGAATGTTTAGAGGGTTGAATATTTGCAGCCTTCAGCAGCGTGCTGGAGTCCGAGCTCCAGATCATGGGTGCTGATACCCGGGGACCTGGAGTTCTGCTGGTACGTGATTCATCCCTGCTCACAAAACAGATTCGTTTGCTGAGGGCTGAACGTAACCTTCAGTAAGGGCATGGCACTTGCTAGGACAAGGTGACATTTTTTATTTGCATCATTACCTGTGGTTTCTCTGAAAGGCAAGAATAAGCAGATAAGGCTAATACTGTGAAACAGCTCTGTGCATGCCTGTTTTCTGGTACTCTTAGCAGCAAGCTACCGAGCTGCCCCCGGGTGCTGCAACATTACTTAAATTACTGGAGACTGCTGCCCTCAAGAGGAAACGGGGCAGGAGGTTGGTGATGTGGCTCCAGAGCTCGGGGAAGAGGTGGACAAGTCTCTGTCCTGCTCTGTTCATGCAAGACCTGGCTGTTGTAGGGTCACGGCAGTCCACAGAGGTGAGGGAAGGTGCTGCTGCCTCTAGTTTTGCTAAGAGTTTTTGGGAGCACAGCTGTGTGGTCCTTGAACGTGATGTCTGGGAAATCCAGATAATACGAAGGTAATGTCTGGCAGATGTCTTTGCCGTGGAATGAAACCGCAAAGTGCTGAGCTGCTGAGTTCAGCTGGCAGCAGTAAGACCAAAGGGAAGGTCTGCAGCTGATCTGAACAGCCCAGTGTGGTGGTTACTGGGAGAAAGAGAGCTCTGTGTGCCCCAGCACAGGCTTTCACCAGGATCTGATCTGACTTTTCTGCTTAGGTTGTTTGCTCTGGGGCTCCGGCAGCAGCTCGGTGACGTGCCCCAGGGGGCTGAACGACAGGCAGAACGTGGATGGTGCGGGGGGATGGATGTCTGCATTGCTCTCGTGACATGTCTCTGCCTAACTTCCTCAGGTGGGATGCAGGACTACAACTACGTGTGGGCCAACTGCTTCGAGATCACTTTGGAGCTGTCCTGCTGCAAATACCCGCCGACCTCTGAGCTTCAGCAGGAGTGGGAAAACAACCGGGAGTCTCTCCTTACTTTCATTGAGAAGGTAGTGGGGGCTGAGGCAGGCTGTGGGGGCTACATCTGTGAAAGCCCTGCGTCCCCGGCGGGCTGAGAGCGCTGCGTTCAGATGCTCTGGTAGCTCAGTTCACTGCATGCGGTAACGCAGCTGCTGCAGTTGCTGTGTGGAGGTCAGAGGCTACAAAGCTGCTGTTTATCTCTGTGGCTCTGCCACACTTCCCACATCCTCAGCGATAGCAGAGCTCCCCTGAGAGGGGCCTCGTGGGGCGCAGTGGGATGCAGAGAGGCTGAGAAACGCAGGTGTTGCTACGTAATACAGAGTACCTGTAAGGCCTCAGTGCCTTCAATCTCAGGTCTGCAAAAGCACCAAGCCACACAGCTGAGACCTTGGCTCACAGATCCATCTTCCAGGCTTTTTCCACATGCCCATGAGTGGGTTGAGTAGGGGACGGTTTAGGCTGGGAAAGGAGGCAGCTGCACCTTGTCCCTCAGTATGGCCTGCAACCCTGCTGTGGTCACTATGTTGTGTGCCCATGCCGATAAATGAGAGGATTTGCTAGGGAGGATCAGTTCTGAAAAGCTGCTGCCTTCCCAGTGCATGCTGAAATTCCTGTCCTTGCTGTCTGGCAAGCACGGCCTGAACCTTGGGCCCTTGTTTGTCTCTGCCTGGCAGCTGTCCTGCTCTGCTGTGGTTGGGGATGGGAGGGAAGGGGATTGCAGGGTGAGGATGCAGTTGCACTGACGTTACCTGACGTCTTCAGCTAGGCCCTTGTGTTGTTTTCCTCAGGTGCACATTGGTGTGAAAGGCTTTGTCAGGGATGCGATCACCGGGGCTGGCTTGGAGAACGCCACCATTGTCGTTGCCGGCATTGCTCATAACATCACGGCGGGCAAATTTGGTGACTACCACCGACTGCTCGTGCCTGGGACCTACAACGTGACCGCAGTTGTGATGGGGTAATGTCTCTGTGGCAGCTGGTGTCTGCACTGCTCACTGCTTGTCTTCCTTTGTGATTTCTTCCCCAGGAACATCTTGTGTGTTTAGGGGGCTTGGCTGGAAGCTGCAGCAGTAAAGGACTCTGTGATGGGTTAGAGCTGCAGCTGTGTTTGTCCCCCCATGTCCCCCATGCCCTGCTGCAGTGGGGAGCTGCTGGGTGCACAGCACTTCTGTCACCGTTGACTGCTTATATTGACCTCGTGTTACTTCTGGGCAAGAGGAGAGAAAGGAGTAGGGTCACCCCAGTAAGAGCCTGCGTTGTCTCAAGTCTGGGTGTAAACATGGCACTTGCAGCCAGCTACCTCTGTGATGCACCTGTGGCTTCTTCCCCATAAACAGGAACTCGGGCCTCTGACGCAGCAAGGGCAGCAGCAATTGGGTCTGGTGGCAGTGGGATGAGCCCCATCGGCTTGTTTGCTGGTGAATCTCTCCCCTAGTCCAACATCCCAGTGTGCTCAGGCTGGGAGGAAGAAGCTGGAGAGCGTAGAGTGGAGGTTAAGAGGCTGCAGAGCCTCCTTGCTGAAGCCAGCTCTTTTTTTTCCCCCCACAGTTACGCGCCAGTGACCAAAGAGAACGTTGAGGTGAAGGAGGGAGATGCAACAGTAGTGGATTTCTCCTTGCAGCCAACCGTGGTGGCACCAGATCCAAACCTCACGCAGTTCACCGCAACGCCTGCTCCTCTCTCCACCGTCACGCCCTCTGTGGCGCAGGCAGAGCCCCCGGGCACAACCTCTCTCCACCAAGCAGTCCAACCCGTGGACTTTCGCCACCATCACTTCTCGGACATGGAGATCTTCCTGCGGCGGTACGCCAACGAGTACCCCAGCATCACCCGCCTCTACTCTGTGGGCAAGTCGGTGGAGCTGCGGGAGCTCTACGTCATGGAGATCTCAGACAACCCCGGGGTCCATGAAGCAGGTAACGCTGCAGATTCTTTCTGGCAAGGCACAAACGCAAGCGGCAGACCCTTTCCTTTGGGGTGTGGGCAGGGCAGGAAGGGATGTAGAGCTGGCATCTGTCTGAAGAGAAACTGAGTTCCTCCTCACAGCATACTTTTTAGGAAGACCAGGCACAGTGAGTTACGGAGCATTCCTGGGGACTTTAAGTCAAGGAATGTCTTAAGGGACTTTAATGGTAAAGAGCATTGGTGGGGGGGGGCTTTGGGAGCAGAAGAACCAAGCATTCGCCCTGCAGCAGTGTTTGTCCTTTTTGGTGGTGTGAGAGCAGAAGGGTACATCCTAAGTAAATGCCCCCTAGCCTGCAGAAGGCCTGAGAGTGCAACGCTCAGGGTGATGAAATGTCTCCAAGCATTAATGTAGTGGTTATAATTGTCTCTTTGGCGTGGCTGTGTGTCTGCAGGTGAGCCAGAGTTCAAGTATATCGGTAACATGCATGGGAATGAAGTTGTGGGGCGAGAGCTGCTCCTGAACCTCATTGAGTACCTCTGCAAGAACTTCGGCACGGATCCCGAAGTGACTGACTTGGTCCAGAGCACGCGGATCCACATCATGCCATCCATGAACCCAGATGGCTACGAGAAGTCCCAGGAAGGTAGTGCTGCCTGCGCTGAAACCCCTGGGGGGTGGGAGTTAGCTCTGAGAACAAGAGCTGGGGCTCGTGGTGCTTCTGAGAAACCCCGTGCCGCAGGAAGTGGGTGGTTGGCTGCTTCTTGAAGTGGTTTGAAAGAGCTCTTATGCTTCAGCAATGCTATATGCTACCCCTGTTTGGGTCCCCTTATGGTTTGTGGCTATCCCAAAGGTTATTAAAAATAAAGACATTCCTTTGACACAGCTCATGCTTGCTGTGCTTTGGTCCATGCTCTTAGTAACACGTGATGTGGGAGCCAGGCAGTCTGCAGAGCACTTGTCCAAGGATAATACAGACTTTAATCGTGATGTTGAAATTGGCAAAAACGTTCAGGGAAGTCCTTAAAACTGCACAGATTTGCAGACTGACAGAACAAAGCCTGTCCAGAACAGTTTTCTGGAATTAGAGCTCTACGTGGGTTTAACCAAGAACTTGTCCAGCTGGTTTGAGAGGGTG
Organism: Oxyura jamaicensis; assembly: GCF_011077185.1. Taxonomy (NCBI): domain Eukaryota; kingdom Metazoa; phylum Chordata; class Aves; order Anseriformes; family Anatidae; genus Oxyura; species Oxyura jamaicensis. Next base: position 7,153,305 of record NC_048911.1, read on the forward strand.
AGCTCTGAGGTTTCTGTGGTCGTGACACCCAGCTGCTGGGATTGTTCGTGGTTCACTGCCTCCCTGCTAGCTGTGGCCTGGCTGGCACCGAGAGCTGCTGAAACGGCCCCTGGACACCTACGGGCACTCTCACTGGAGGGAAGCGTGGGTGTCCTGTCACTGTGGGCAGCAGGAAGCCAGCACTGTTGTGCTCTCTGCTGGTTTTTGCTAACTGATAGTGTGAAGATCTACAGCAAAAGGACACAGCCTCCACAGTGAAGGGGGAACTTGTATGGGGCATGAGGCTGAACGTGTGCTCCATTTTCAGGAGACAGAGGAGGCACCGTTGGCAGAAATAACAGCAACAACTACGACCTGAACCGGAACTTCCCAGATCAGTTCTTCCAGGTGACAGACCCTCCGCAGCCAGAAACTCTCGCTGTCATGAGCTGGTTGAAGACTTACCCGTTTGTGCTTTCAGCAAACCTGCATGGAGGTATGTCAGCCAGCCAGGCTCCTTCCTCAGCACTGAGGTTTGAGGGATGGGATTTGCAGGGATATATACACCAGAGATCTAGCAGAGAGCACTCAGTTCTAAGCATCACTGACATGGCAGGAGCACAGGCATCAGCTTCCTGCACCAGGGATGAGGCTGTTTCCAAAGGACCTGTAGAAAAAAAGCATAAACCAAAGCTATTGTTAGTAGGTTGGAGTTCGTACTGCTGGAAGATGGATCAGAAGCTGGGAACAGGCTGAAAAGCCACGTCCCCAAGCATGTTTGAAGGGAGCTGAAGAGGCTGAAGGGAGCACGTGCACTGGGCAGTAGCTAGCATACTGCCTGCTACGGGATGGGGCAGGTGGGATGGACTTTCATGTCAGCAGCTGCTCAGCAGCTGGTTCTGTGAACGTGGTAATGCTGTGGCTGCTGGAGGCTTCGTAGTATTTATAAATTGAAGGGAATGAGATGTAATCCTGAGGGTTCCCTGTCTTGAATTGCATGGTGGAACTATGAAATTTGCTGTAATTTAATTATCTTTTTAGAGTGATCTAAATTAAGTGTCTGTCTTACAGCTTATTCCCTAATTCCCCAGATGGTTTGTTGTAGCTGTGGTAACTTGCAGGTGGTTGCTTTGTGCTAGCACGTTTCATTTTGTCGTGCAGAGGTACCCTGCGTGGGTAAGAGCTGGCAGTTCTCCAGCAGCGGTGGTGTCTGGGTTCCCACAGTACCACTCGTGCAGCTTGCCTAGGAAAAGCCAGAGATGTTATAATCTGCTTGCCATAAATTCCAGAGGGCTGAAAAGCTACAGCAGTTGGGCCAAGGGTGCTGTGTGTGTGTGTTAAGAAATGTATTCCTTTGCTTTCTCTCCTCTGTGAAAGGGATTATCAGGAGGTTGTGCTCATCCCTCCTGCATGTAAGAGCCAAAGCTTTGATGTGCCATGGCTGGGGCTCACCTTCCTTCTTGGGTGGAGTCTTATCTTTTCCTGTGCTTTTTTTCTCTTCTGTCCACTGGAGTTAATGCTGCATATTTAATGCCAAGTCTTGAGAAACACGAGACTTGGTCCCTGGCACTCTTCAGAGGAAAAGAAAAACTTACTCTTTTAGGCTGAGGGATCAGTTGAAAAGCATGCAAGTTCAAGTCAAATCTTGTCTCTCCTGCAGGTTCTCTGGTGGTTAATTACCCCTTTGATGACGATGAACAAGGAATAGCCATATACAGTAAATCCCCAGACGATGCTGTGTTTCAGCAGCTGGCACTTTCCTACTCTAAGGTAAAGCTCTAATGGGAAAACAGCTCATCCTGCTAGGGTAATTCCTGATGCTGTCATGAGCCTTTTGAGCAGGCACCCACATGTGCAGGCTCCTCGGGTCACAGCAGAAGGGTCCTGTGGGAGGCTCTTTCCATGCGTGGATGGCCAGTGTGCTCTGCCTGCAGGCACTGTAGGAGGAGAGCTCTGTGCAGACACGGGGCCCATACATGTGTGTGTAAACCACTGCTGTGCTGAAGGGTGGTAGATGCTGTATGTGGGCCAGGAAGGGAGCAAGGATGTGAGTTGTGTCTGGGTGTGGGACAGTCTGCTGGTGCTGCAGCTGTACGATGCACACCTGCTTGAAAGCTCTGTTTGGGAACACTGAGCGTGTGACTAACGTTGGAACAGAAGTGCCAGTGGCTGTAGAGTACAGGCTGAGCTGCATGTGTCACGTCTTTTGTTTCAGGAAAACAAAAAGATGTATCAGGGAAGCCCTTGTAAGGATATGTACCCCACGGAGTACTTTCCACATGGCATCACAAACGGGGCCCAGTGGTACAACGTTCCAGGTAAAGTCAACCTTAAGTCTCTCATTTTATCTCCAAGTTAATGCATGTGCAGCTTAAAGAATTTAGTCTGATTGATCACAAACTCTGCATTGGTCAGGCCAGGTTATGTGAATTTGGGTTTCTTTTGTAACCTCTTAAATAATGTACCCAGATTAAATCATTCTGGAGGGAAGGAATTTATAGTGTAGTATTTCTGGCTAGCCAGCAGTATGAAAGGCATTTACAAGAAGGTTGGTTATCAGTCTGCTATTTTGACATCCCCTTGAAGCATGAATCTTGCCCTATGTAAAAGCCTTTTCACTTCAGTATAAAATGCATGCTGTAGTTAGGATTTCATCTTTCTCTAGTATCTGATTTTTTTTTTTTATCTTTTTTTGAGCTGTGGCTCAAATCTGCATTCAGGAGACCTTGCCAAAACTTTTCTTGCATTCCTGTTGTAGGTGGGATGCAGGACTGGAATTACTTAAATACAAACTGCTTTGAAGTGACCATTGAGTTGGGCTGTGTGAAATACCCAAAAGCAGAGGAGCTGCCGAAGTACTGGGAGCAGAACCGTAGATCTCTCCTCCAGTTCATTAAACAGGTGAGCCAATTTGATGCCCAAAAACGTGTGAGCTGCCTCTTGGGGTCTGGAATAGACTTGCCAGAATAAACAGGTTGATCTGCACAGGGAGTGCTGCTTCCTGGCCAGACTAGGTACCTGCTCCACAGAAATCCTTCCCATCCAAACATGCCTCGATTCCCCCTCTCCCCTCAACATACCAAAAAATCGGTATGGAAACAGCAGCCAGGTGATGCAGGTGTCGGCATTTTATTTACCAACGCCTCCCTTCTCCCTAGGCGAGGGGCCTTTATGTGCTATTTCCAGCTGGGTCACGGCTGGAGGTAGTGCAGTGCACCTGGGGCACGCAAACAAAGGCGTGGAGCAGAGCGTACTGTGGTGGCATCATGAGCCAAACAATTGCCCATTGTACTCAGGTGATCTTTGTCCATGCCAGCTGCTGGCGGGCTTAACCTGAGCCCTTCTGGGAAGTGCTGCTCCTCTGGAAACACGGAGCCTCCCAGGGAGCTGGTGGGGTCTGGGTGTCAGCATGGTGTGTGGGGTGGGGGCAGAGCGAGGGCTGGCTCTGAGCAGGGCTCCGGGTCTGTGCTCAGGTTCACCGCGGCATCTGGGGATTTGTGCTGGATGCCACGGACGGAAGGGGCATTCTCAACGCCACCATCAGCGTTGCCGACATCAACCACCCCGTGACCACCTACAAGGACGGAGACTACTGGCGCCTCTTGGTCCAGGGGACGTACAAAGTCACAGCATCTGCCCGAGGGTGAGCAAGCCACTGCACAGGGAACAAACAGCTGCACGATTGCCACAGCGCACTCCTGATTTTCCCAGTCAAGAGTTAACAAAGTCGTGCTACTCCGGTGTCAGGGACTGTTAATCTGGTGACAGTGCAGAGTACAAATCTTCCCTTGTTTGGAGGTGGTGTGGTGAAGTAGTTGATAACCTGATGTCTTTGGGGGAAATTCTCATGCAGGCATCTGCCCGCAGAAATTACTTCAACAGCTGCCAAAACCTTGTTGCTCTTGGGTTAAAGCTGCCTGACTTCTTGTCCTGCCAGTCTGCCACGTAACCCTGCAACACCTGAGCCACCAGCAGCTCAGTGCAATGCAGGGCCCTGAGCTGCTCCTTCTCCTCCTGCCATTTCTCTGTCCCCTTCCTTGCTGCTTGCTTTTATGCTGCTTGCTTCTTTTGGCTAGAGAGCAGTCCCATGTTGAGTGCCTTGTCAGGAAGGGGGGGTGGCTTGGTGTGTGAAGCTTCGGCCCCTGACATCTCCTTGTGCCTTCTCTTCCTGGGCAGGTATGATCCAGTCACTAAGACCGTGGAAGTCGACAGCAAAGGTGGGGTGCAGGTCAACTTCACTCTTTCACGGACAGATGCCAAAGTGGAGGAGGGGAAGGTGCCAGTCCTGAACACCCCAGACACCAGCGACCCCAACGAGAAGGAGTTTGAGACCTTGATCAAAGATCTGTCTGCTGAAAACGGCCTGGAGCGCCTCCTGCTAGCCTCGTCAGGGAAAGTCTCTCCTTACCGATACTGCCTCTACAAGGACCTCTCTGAGTTCCTCCGAGGCCTCAATCTGAACTACCCGCACATCACAAATCTCACCAGGTGAAAGCTCAAAGCAGCAATGCTCAGCTCCTCCCTGAGCAGCAGCCTGTGGCAGGGAAGTAGTAAAATGATGAGCTGTGAGTGCAGTGCAGAGGTGGGGAGCTTGTTTCTGCACGTCCCTGTGGTGCCTGAGTTCAGAGGAGCCCCATGTGTAAGGGCATGGTGGCAGAACGTTGGCTGCAGGGACCTGCAGCTGTACTTTTTCCTGAGACCTCATTTTACTGCCTTAAACCCAGGGTGCTGTCAGCCAGCCTGGGACTAGTGATATTCCCAGCGTTGATACCCAGGTATCTGCAAATACTTGTTTCACGCTTTCTATTTCCTCCCTTTTCCAAATCATTTATGACATCTACCCTGCATTCAAATTTGGCTTACAAGTCTTAAAATTAGAGAGTATCTTGAGGTGGAAGGGGCCCACAAGGATCATCAAATCCAATGGCTTTTTAAACTATCTGCCTTCAGATTTTAACCTAACAGTGTGAGATGTTGGAGTTAACGTGCTCTGAGCCAAGGTCTCTGCCCTCCTGCAGGCAACCAGCTGTCTGTTGTCCTCTGCTCACCTTTGTGACCTGCAGCACTTACCCTCTGTCAATTTTAAAAGGCATAAATCTGGCCTCTTTGTCCCCAGGACCCCGATTGCTTGTTGTCACCAGGCACAATGTGCTCATGTGTTGTCCCTGCTGGTGCCAAGGCTGCCTTTCTGATCTGTAGCCTCTATTGTCCTTCAGTTGCATCAGCCCCGATTGTGTTCCCTGCTTTGCCTGCATTCAGTTTGCGAACTTAAAGGCACGACTGTAACACCAGATTCTACTGGAAACAGGCCTGCTTTTGTCCTTGGAACTGGGTGCTTTCTAAATTAGTTGGATGTCCAGATGTATCCTGGACTGACTGGGGAGAGGGGAGGAAAAACAAATACGACAAACAAACAAAAATAACCCACACAGGAAGCACAGAGGTGTTTAGCCATTCTACATTTAGGGTGATGTCGTAGGCTATAGAGAAATATGGAGCATTGGGTGTCCTTTGCGTCTCTACCAGGGTGCTTTTTCACACTGATGTTGTGTTCAGACTGATGTTCATAGTGGATGTGGTTCGGTGCTGCTGCAAATCTTCTTTTAGTGATGTGGCTGAGTTTTGTGTGTCACTTGTGGTCTAGGCAGCAGTTCCTTTCTGCACCAACATTTCTTGTAAGCCCAGGCCAGGGGAGCAGCTCTGTTCCTGAGCTGACACTCTGGTTTCTCATCTCTTGGCAGCCTGGGTCAGAGTGTTGAGTTCCGTCACATCTGGTCCCTTGAGATCTCCAACAAGCCCAACCAGTCCGAGCCTGAGGAGCCCAAGATCCGCTTCGTTGCCGGTATTCATGGAAACGCCCCCGTCGGTACGGAGCTGCTCCTGGCACTGGCAGAATTTCTTTGCATGAACTACAAGAAGAACGCTGCTGTAACAAAGGTGAGGAGCTGATGTGAGGGGATGATGGCCTTGGCACCTTCCAATTATATCCCGAGAAGACGGTGATCATTGAGAGAGACTTCTCTTGTTAATGCTGGCTTGCAGGTTGCAGTGGTCCCATGCACAAAGGGGAGGTCTTCTGAGATCCATGGGGACAGTGGGAACCACTGAAATCAATATAAGCAGCTGTTCCTAGGATAAGAGCAAGATAAATGAGGTGTAGATAAAACGAAGCCCACTAATTGTACTTTCTGTACTGTTTCCCCCTGCTTTTTTCAGCTGATTGACCGAACGCGGATTGTGATTGTGCCTTCCCTGAATCCAGATGGACGTGAGATAGCGCAGGAGAGAGGCTGCACCTCGAAGATAGGCCACACGAATGCTCATGGCAGAGATCTGGACACAGACTTCACAAGTAAGGCAAACTAACGCAAGCTGATGTGTGGTGTCCCTGTAGAAATGCAGGCTGCGGTAGAAATCTGCTAGCCTCTGTAGGGTTGGGTGTAGTCATTTGGTGACAGGGTCTACCTGTAAAAAGAGCAGCATTCCCACCTCAGAGCTGAAGCAGCACAGCTGCTGGGAAGCTTCCAAAGCTTGAATACTCCTTACAGATGATAATTGGCAGTCCTTCATTTGAAAAGGAGAACATGAAGCAGAGTTGTTTAGGAATAGTCCAGAGATCAGACAATACTTACTATTTTTTCCTGTTAGTTGATTTCTTTCAACCCTAAGTTTCTGAAAAACATTCTCTCCTTGTGCTTCCTGGGATCAGTCTCCTTTTTTCACACTCTTATGGTTTCTATTTAACTGCATGAGCTCTGTATTAATGCTATCCCAACCCTTCCTGGAAAGGAAGTGTTCTCTCTGGCCAGGTTGGGCTGGGATCATCCCCAAGTACTTTCTTCCAATAGTGGCAGTTCAGCGACAGTAAAAGAAAGTAAACACCCATGAAACACCCTCTGCATCACGAAAGTAAATAGCTTGGGGAAATAGTGATGTATTATTTGTTTAGCTTTGCAGATGAATTCCACCCATGGGTAGTGTGGACTAGGTGCTTTACTTAATGTGCAGCTGCACTCTGCTGAAATCTAATGAATATATTTAAAATAAGCAGCAGACAATTTCAGCCGTAAACAAAGTACACGCTTGTGGCCTCTGAAATAGCAGAGGAAACTGTTGTTAATTCACTTTTCTATTTGTTGTTTTCATTTACAGGCAATTACTCCCGGTACTCAGGGACACGAGAGCCTGAGACCAGAGCCATCATAGAGAACTTGATACTGAAGCAGGATTTCAGCCTCTCTGTTGCACTAGATGGTGGATCTCTGCTTGTCACTTACCCGTTTGATAACCCAACACAGACAGGTACGACTGACTCCTCCAGGGTCTTGCATGCACAGCTAGCCTCTGGCTAGCGACGTGACTGCACGGTGTAAGAGCTTGTCCTCTTGGTGTTCTCCCACTGGTGGTGTCCTGTAGCCTCCCTTTGTGTTCGGCCCTTTGTTTCTAGAGAATAACTGAAAGTCTGTAAAACAAAGCTGAAAATCCTCACAGGATTCAGCTAAGGCTTGAAAGATTTATTATTATTTCTGTTTTTGCAACAGTATATCAGCTTTTCCTTTGCGAAAACCAATATAAGGCCTGCTTATGTTGCCACCACTCATGTCAGAGGATATCTGGGATCCCCCAGAAACAATGTGCGTGACTGTTTAATACAGGATCGTGGGGCTAGAATAAGGATCTGCTCCCACAGTCAATAGAAGTCACGCTCTCAATGTCTCACCTTTCTGTTTGTAGTGGAGAACAAAGAAACACTGAAGCATTTGGCATCTGTGTATGCAAACAACCATCCCTTGATGCATTTGGGCCAGCCAGGCTGTCCAAATAAGTCAGGTATGTTTGGTTCAAGCCTTTAATCCCCTGCGAGCTTGTGCTAGACTCTGCTAGGCGCAGATATGTCTGATAGCTGTATTCTTGCTCTCACAGATGAGAATATTCCTGGGGGTGTAATCCGTGGCTCTGAATGGCACAGTCATCTGGGAAGTATGAAGGTAATTTGTCACAGCACACCGCTTGCCATCTTTGCAGATACAGCTTTAAATGAGCGTTAAAAAGCACATTTTTTTGATGTCTGGGCAAAACTTAGCCATCTCTAGCTGCGTTTTGGGAAATTTAAGTGCCACCTTTATTAATTGTGTGGGATTTTTCTTTCTTTGTTTTTCTCTCCAGGATTTCAGTGTTACATTTGGTCATTGTCCTGAGATCACGGTTTATACCAGCTGCTGTTACTTCCCCAGCGAAGGGCAGCTCCCTGGCTTGTGGGCAGACCACAGGAAGTCTCTGCTTAGCATGCTCGTGGAGGTGAGCCACGGTCTGGGGGAAGAAATTCTGGCAAGGATTGAAGGTGGTGGGATGGGTGAGGAAGGGGAGAGGAAGAGAGCAGTGTGGAGATTGCTTGTGTTTTTGTTGGTGCTGTGTAATTAGAGACTAATGTGGACTGCATGAGGAATGGATTGAAAAGGGGCCGCAAGTGACCAGGATGCCTAACTCTTGGATCTGAACGTGAAGTGTTTGAAATGCTTTATTTCAGGTTCATAAGGGAGTCCACGGATTTGTCCAGGACAAGAGTGGCAAGGCAATTTCTAAAGCTACCATTGTCTTTAATGAAGGCTTGAGGGTCTATACTAGAGAAGGTGGCTATTTCCATGTGCTGTTGGCTCCTGGTTTGCATAACATCAATGCGATAGCTGACGGGTACCAACAGAAGCATATGAAGGTATGTGCCTTGATCAGAGATCTTCTCTCCCCTCCCCGTCCTGTGAGGACACTTCTCATACTTGGGCTCTGCCTTGTTGGCTGTGTTTAGCTGCTGGTTATGTGCCCACGTTAGCTGTTATACCTTGTTATAACAGATGGAGAATTTCCCAGCATGGCAGAATTGTTTCGGGCAGTAGCCTTTCCTTACATCACACCTGTCTTTGACATCTACCTGGTTCTGCCCTGACTGGCAAATACTCTTGGCAAATACACTTTTCTCTGGCCACCTAACAGGGACGTTAGCTCTGAGATGCTCTGAATTCTCACATCTCTCTCTCTGCAGGTCTTGGTACGCCACGATGCACCCAGCTCTGTGTTCATTGTATTTGACATGGAAAACAGGATATTTGGTCTGCCCCGGGAGCTGGTCGTAACTGTTGCAGGTAAAGTGATAGTTCAGTCCCAGCCTCAAGCCGTGCTTTCTGGGCTGGTTCACCCTGATGATGACCCTTCTCTTTTCACTGAACTGGAAAGTCACCTCCTGCTTTCCCTTCTGAACATAAGCTTGTCCTTGCAGACTGGTCCAACATCACTTGGATCTAGTGATGCTGGGCTAGCAGATAAGAGGGAGGAAGTGGAGAGTATTGCAGGGCCCTGAATGGGGCTTGAGATGACTGGAACAGGGAGAGCCCATTTGTGCATAGAGCTGGGACCTAGCAGATCTTGCATCTTCCCCAAAGTTTCTTTGGGTAGAGTGACACTGAAGCACTAAGGGATTTTTTAATGCTCTGAAAGCACCTCTCTTGCATGGTTTGTCTTTACTGTGTCCATGCTCCTTCCTCCTGGGCCACAGAAGCAAGGAAAATGGCTGTATTTGTGGAAGGGAAGAAAGATCCTGAGAAACCTGGAATCTTCTGGGGTGGGGAACATGGAATTAACTTCAATGCCCTCTCTCTGGCAGGTGCAAGTATGTCTGCTCTGGTCCTCACTGCCTGTATCATCTGGTGCGTCTGCTCAATCAAGTCCAACAGACACAAAGACGGCTTCCACCGCCTCCGGCAGCACCATGACGATTATGAGGACGAAATCCGCATGATGTCCACTGGCTCAAAGAAATCCCTTTTGAGCCACGAATTCCAGGATGAAACAGACACTGAAGAAGAAACATTATACTCCAGCAAACACTGACACCTCCCGGACAGGAAAGGAGGTTCCCATGGACCAGCCCCAGTGGGAGGGGGGGGGATGATCCCTGTGGTTCAGTTTTGAAACATTAACTTGCAGGATTATGTCCTCCAGAAATGTGGGTGGCAGCTCCTGACTTCCCTCTGCTGTTTGCTCTGTTCTTACATACGTGCAAATCAGTGGGTGTTAGGGGCTGTGTTTGGGTTAAGGACAAGGCTTATGATTTTAGGTCAAGGTTTGGATGTTTTCACATCACATTGTTCGAAAGGTAACTTAATGGGGTGGCCAGCAGAGTTCCTAGCACTTCCCCAGCATCTCAACACAGTGAGTAGATGGTGGGGAAGTGCCCCAAGACCTGCGTGGGGTCATAGTTGCAACACTCCAAAGTGGTTTCTCTACCTGTTTTGATTTCATTTTTCTTACTCTGTACGTGGTGGAAGCCAGATCCATCACTGACTCCACGTTCTGCAGAGCAGCCCTTGGAAGTAGACTGCACCTGGTTCTCAGCTGCTCCCTTGGAGCTTTTCCCCACCTTGAGTTGCTGTGGCCTGCTCTGCTCTGCAGTGGTTGTGGAGCTTCTCTAGTGCATTGCTAGTTCCAAGCAGGGTCTTGGCATGCTGAAAGCTGGGGGAGATGACCTCTATTCTTGATGTGAACTGGAGAAAGGAGCAAATGTCAGAGCTTCAGTGAACTCTGACCGAGTTCAACAGCTTGCCAACTCTGAAGAACTGCTGTTCCTGACTTCTGGGAAAGAAATATTCTGTCCTCACCACCCCTGGTTACTTCTCATTTGTGTGGACTTGGCTTTTGGAGTCTCATCTTAGTGTTACAGCAGCACAATGTCTGAAAGTGCAACTGGAGATTATTCTAAGCAGATGGATAAACTGATTGTGGTGGATGCTGTAGAAAATAACTAGTAATTGACTCCACTTTTGCTCAAGTCCACCTCTATTCAGGTGGAAACAGTGAAATCTGGCCACTGCTTGGAGCATTATTGGAACAGCAGAGAGTGGCCATAAGGGTTCCTGTGGCCCAACTTGTCATTGTCCAGCTACTACCATTTAGTGATCAGAGTGCTTTGAACAACTCTCGTCAAGCTCTGGCGATGGCAGGCATCAAATTAGCCTGCTGGCCTGGCTCTGTTCTGCTACTCCAGTGTCCCTGAAGTGTGTAGCAAGAGCTCCACCTGCTTGTGTGTCTGCAGTGTCTGCTGCTGCGGGGGCGGGTGCAAGGAGTGAGGAAGGGCTGAAGAGCAGTGCTGAAGAAGGGAAAAGCAGCCAAATTCTGTTCTGTAGCACTTGGCAGGAAGGTGGGAAGAGGAGCTGCACTGTGTATCCTCAAGATGCGCTGGATTTGTGGGGAATAGAAGGGATGCCCAGAAGGGCAGGATGCCTGAAACATGATTTCCAAAGCCTTTATCTATAAGTTTCTGAAGTTCTTGTGCTTTCTGGGCAGAAGTCTGGGGTTAGAGTATAGGCACTTATTTTCTTGCTGCTGGTTCTTTTTTATTTTTATTTTATTTTTTTCCCTCTGGGGTGCAGGAGCCAAGCACTGCAGCACTGCCTTGGACGTACATTTTGCCCTGATTTGTTTCTGTTCTCCAGCAGCCCAGGGAGCTCTGTGCGAACCTGCACGGGGTGTCTCCGGAGTGTGTTTGCACCCAAACGTATGACGGGGGCTCCTCTGGAAGAGCAGAGCAGCAGCTTCTCTGTCAGAGGCTGCTGAGCCTTACCTTGCAAGGACCCCAGGGGGCGGGTGATTCCCCTCCAGCACCGGGTCTGTGCCCTCGCTGATTGTCTCGGCAGCTGGGTGCTGGCTTTGTGCAGCTCCCTGGAAGGATGAGGATAACGCTCGGACCAGCAGCGTACCTTCTTCCCTCTTTCAGGAGGTGTTATGGGGCAAGAAGCATGTTCTGAGATCTGTCTGGGGAGGTGGGTTGGGACGAGGCTGAGCATTCCCCGTGCTCCTGTCCCACATCACTGCGCTGTGAAGGAGCCCCTCGATGGCTGTTCTGCTTGGTCCCAACTCCCGTGGGGTCTGGTCCTGGGCTCTGACTTTTCCCCAGGTACTGGGGGCTGTGGCACACCAGCAGTAATGCTGCCAAATCTCCACCCTTTTCCTGCTTCTGAGGGCTCTAAGAGACACGGTTGGGTTTTATATTAAAGCTGACTCTTCAAAGGGCTCTGAGAGCTCTGTTTGGGCAGCATTTTCTCCGGCAGCAGGTGACGGACGGAGCTGGCCTTGCCTTGTCCCACTAGCAATAAGTCTCATCAGTGTGAGTTCGGGGGAGAGTGCGCTCGGTGCCTCTTTTAAAGCCGAGTGGGGTTGGGTCGTTTTGTAAACGGGAGCCTTTTCTACGCCTCAAGCCCTGCCGGGGTGCCTGGCTCTTGCTGGCGGCAGGGCAGGAGGAGCCCCCACAGCCTCCCCTCGCCGTCTGTCCGTCCGTCCGAGGGCGAGGAGCCGCTTCCCCACCCGTGTCACCCGTGCCTTCGGTGTCCATTTGTTTGCACGAGGGCCTCAGCGCGGCCCTTCCCTGGGGCAGGGCCGCCCTGCGAGGCGAGGCTGGACAGCACGGCCTCTCTTCCTCGTTTATTTTGTATTTGTTTTTTTTTTCTCTGTGTGTGTGTGTGTGTGCGTGGTTTGTTTTTTAAACCTGTATACCGAGCTCCAATAATCTGTATAAAACCTATTTTGACGCCCAGCAGCGGCCTCTCGTTCTTCCTTTGCCTCCATGCGACCTGGGGGCATGGGGGGGGGGGGGGAGAAGCTGGGGCTTGGGGGCCGGGAGTTGGAGGCTGAGGCCGGCGGCTGGGGGGGGAGGCTGAGGCCCTGGGGAGGCTGTGAGGCGCGGGCGGAGGCTGGCGGCCCCCGGGGGGGGGCGCTGCAGCGGGCGGCCCTCCCGCCCCGCCCGCCCCGCCGCTCTGTGCCGGCCGTCTCGGCGGGCCGCGGCTGACGTCGGACAACAAAGATGGCGGCGGGGAGCAGCAACTACTGGGAAGGCGAGTGGGGGCCGCGGGCGGCGGGGCCGGGAGCTCGGGGGGGGGGGGGGGGGGGGCCCGGGCCCCCCCCTTCTTCCCCCCCCCCCCCCGGGGGGGGGGGGGGGCCCCCGGGGGGGGCGGGCGGGGGTTTGTCCCCCCCCCCCCCCCCCCCCCCGCAGACCTGCGGAAGCAGGCGAGGCAGCTGGAGAACGAGCTGGACCTGAAGCTGGTCTCCTTCAGCAAGCTCTGCACCAGCTACAGCGGCGGCCGGGACGGGCGGCGCGACAGGTATAGGTACTAACACGTTTCTTTACCATTTATTTTTTCGCTTTATTCTGGTCCCAGCCGCCACCTCGGGTTTTTACGAAGCTCGGTTTCTTAAGCTCGTTGGCAGCGCTTGAGGTGGGGGAGGCACCGGCCCTGGGGGGGCTCAGGGCTTTCCTTTAGATGCGGAGCCTGGGGACGTGGTTCAGGGGGCGATATCGGTGCTGGGGGTGGCTGGGCCAGATGATCCATCCTGGAGCTCTTTCCCAACCCAAATAATTCCACGATTCTCATCTCCGTGCGTTACCAGGTGATCTTGGCACTAGGTCACGAAGGTGCGTGCCCTGCAGCAGAGCGCTGTGTCCCCAGGGGCAGCTGCTTCACACCTCGGTTTGTAACTGTGGGGAAAGCGCGTGAGGGGCTGATCGGGCTTCCTTGAGGCACTGCACAGCTGGCTGCACCAGCTCGCTTTCCAGTTTTACTCCTATGCAGTTAGCAGGGGTTCTCGGAGGCTGCAGTAAGTGCTTTGGGCTCTGGCAGTTTGGCCTTACACCGCCCCGGTGGGCTGCTGTGGTGCTCCTAATCCCTGCTTCAGCTCTGAAGGAACCGGGCACTGAGCTGCGGTCACTGCAGCAGGGAGGATGGGGAATAGGGAATCGAAGCAGGCAGTTTGTTGCCTTTCCTTCTGGAGGGGTGGCTGTTACTTTCTGGTTTTCTCCTGAGGTAAGTAGCCACAGTGAAAGCTCGATATAGATTAACGTATATATTAAATTAGCTACATGCATATGTGTGCATACAACAGAATAACTTCTGCTTGCATTAGGTAGATTTATTTTTCACTGGAGAATTAGTATAATAAAACTTTTTGACTCTTTCCAGCTTAACAGCAGCCTTGAGGCCTTTTTGCAGTCCCACAGCAGTAATTATCAGCTTCTCTGTCCCTGTGCACAATTTTTGAAAATGCCATTCTTTACTTATTAGTTGTGGATCTCGACATCGTGTATCAGTTACGAGTGACTGCTGCCTGTATGTGTGTTGATTTTTGCTTTTTTCTTTTTAACTCCACATTTACTTCTTACCCTTCTCAGTGCTGCAGGTTATATCTTGATAGGTATAAACCTGCAGCCTTCTGTGCTCTTGGTCTTTTTGAGTAAATATTACTTTCTTTAGCAAATCTGGTCCCATTTGTTTGAAGCGTGAGAACATTTCTTGCTTTCAGAGCTCAGATACCTTGGTGGGTTGGGTATAAAGCTTCTGGAGTGTTGAATAATTTTTTTATTTTCTCCTGAATTTCCGGTTCTGGAAGCCTGAGAGCAACGCAAGAATAATCACGTTCCTCTTGAGTCAAGAGTCCTAATCTGTCTTTTTTTTATAAAAAAAAAAAAAAAACAAAAAACACAAACTCATACATTCCTTGCTGTGTAATCCAATTGTTGTACTTATTTTGCCATCCTCTGCAAAACTTTTTTCTCTTACTCTAGTTACGATAGATAATCAAAGAGCAGTTTCTGAAAGGTGTTAGCTGTCATATGTCTGCAGCTTGGCATGCGAAGCGGTGTACTGCTGTTCTCTTGCTTAGGTGTGATTTTTGCATTGTCTTTTTAGTTTATATTTAAACGAAAAAACAGTGAAGGTGTGCTGTATGAAACAAATGGTGATAATTTGGGTGGTGTGCACTGCTGTGTAGATGTTTTGTCTGCGTAACAGGTCAGTGGGCTGTCCTAGCACTGTGTAATTCCCTAGCTGGTGTAACATACCCTTAGCGCAGTGCTCCTTAGTGCCAGAACATAAGAAAATAACTTGAGCTTAAAAGTTGGGGATGGCAAGGTGTTGGTACTAGACATGTGCTGGTACTAGGTGAGAGTTTGGTGTCAGGAGTATCTTTCAAGGGGAGGTTATATTTTCCTCAGGTGATGCAAGATGTGCATTTCAGTAACTGCTCTTTTTTTTTTTTTTCCCCTTAGCTCTGACACCACTCCTCTCTTAAATGGGTCAAGCCAGGACAGAATGTTTGAGACCATGGCTGTGGAGATTGAACAGCTTCTGGGAAAGGTGACTCCGGTTATTGTATTTTTACTTTGACACCTTGGAAGTATTACAGGACAGGTTTCTGTGACGTGTGTTTACAGAGTACTAGAGTGGGTGATAGAGAAATGTTTCTGAAAGTGTGCATCTGTTGTTAGGGGGAGTTGCTTCATCTGATGCGTTGTAACTTTCTTATAAGAATAAGCTTTTTATTTTATTATTTTTCCTTCTAGCTTACTGGAATAAATGACAAAATGGCAGAATACACAAACAGCGCAGGAGTCCCGTCCCTGAACGCTGCACTAATGCATACGTTACAGCGTCACAGAGACATATTACAGGTAACAACACGTGTCCTCCTTGCTTCTATTTGTTGCTTTGTTGAACTAGTTATTAGCAATGCTGGTATCACGGCATGCTTGTTTGTTTTATCTCAGCATGGACATACTGTGTACGTATGCTCTAACACATCCCAGATGCCAACTGGCTGGGAGGAGTCTCTGTGAATACTGTGTTTATTGTGCCTAACCTGCAACGAGCAAGAAGTCTGATTTACTGACATAAAAGTTTCTTCAAATGTGTTGCAAGCACGGGATCTGAAAATGTTTGTAGAAACAAACTTCTCCAAATGAGTGTAAATAGTTATTTCAACAATAAGTGTGCGGTAATGCAGTTACCTGTGCATTCTTAGTATTACTTCCTGCTGGATTTCTTTATAAAATAAAACTATTATGATGAAGCTGTGCAGCTTTGAGGTGCAGCGTTTTTTTAGCATTTAGTTACCTAAAATTAACTGCCACCAGCAATCACTGATAAAAGGAAAAGCTGCCCAAAGGAGGCTGCTTGGTGGGAGGAAAAGAGAAAAGAAAGCAGTTGAAAGTCTTGAATGTGGAAGTTACTCTCATTTGGAAGTTTCTACTGGTTGTAGAACCAAGTCTGTGCAGGTCTCTCTTTTAGCTGCTGTCTGGTCATGGTGAAGAGTATTCAAGATGATTTGCAGTCTGTGTTAGTGAATACAACTTGTTTTGTTTTTGCAACACGTCACGTGGATGTTCTGTGTAAACTGGGCTGTGGCTTCTTCCAACTTTTAGGATAGGAAGATATGATTGTAAAACCATCCGGACTGATAAAGGGAGTTGAAGGAAACGTGGTGGCTAAGGCTACTCCTCTGTTTAAATGAGCCATGTTTCAAACTGGTGATGTTTTCCTGGCATAGCAATACTAAAAACGTATGCTTTTTGCATGTTCTCTGTAGTCACAGTTTAATTTCTCTTTGGTATCTGTACAATACAGAATATTAGAAAAGCAGTGTAAAGGCTGCAGTATTTATATGAAAAATAGTGCTGAATGTTTACAATGATTTTGGTGTTGTACTGGCCGCCGGTTGCCACATGGATTGTTTTTCAAGCTGCCTAAAATGTTTTGAAGCGCAACTTGCAGATCTTTGATTTCATTGTTCAGAAAATATTTTTTCTCATTTAGTGGAACTTAACTGCATAAACCCAGGGCATCCTCACCACACCAAATCAGTAGGTTTTACTGTTGTTTTGGATTTAACCAGTGATGGGAAATTCCAGCAGAAATTGGTAATTCAGCAGAAAGCTGAAGATGTGTGAAACTGGGAGAAGGAATTAATAGTGGGTCTTCCACTGTGACCTTAGCTGTAGCTACCAAAATACAGCAGCTAAAAGTGAGTTTTAAAAATATTTTATATTAATTTCCAAGTGATTTTGAAGTTAAGTAAGTTGGTCTTACTCTTCTTGTTAGAGAATAGCTAAGATTTTAAAAGATGGTTGGATCTTACTTGAGAATCTTGTTTTGTTAACGTGATCTCAGTACCCTAATTTTGGACTAACTGGTTTATTTTACAGGATTACACTCATGAATTCCACAAAACCAAAGCAAACTTTTTGGCGATACGAGAAAGGGAAAATCTGTTGGGATCAGTACGAAAAGATATTGAGTAAGTTGTAGCGTGCGTTCCAGCAATGGCACGGGCCTGCACTAGGAGGGAGGAGGCGGTACTTTCCTGTAGGAGGAGATTACTTGGCTTAGGTTAATCATCTGTGCTCTGAACTAAGCAAAAAACAAGTGTTTGAATTCACAACTCTTATTAAGGTTGTGATAAGATTCCTTGATGGATATTTTTTGGTTTGTTTGTATGTTTTAACTTTGAAAAGGAATTCATGTTTTTAAAGTAAAACTATTAAGCTATGCTCAATCTCTTCAAAAATGTCTTAGCATGACCAGAGCTTTCCTGTTTGGTCACTTCAGAGTAACAAAGCACGATATGCGTGCGAGTTGGTTAATAATACCTACTGAAAGGCCTCTGGAGAAAATGTCCTCCAATTTTTTGTTTTTATTTTTTTCATGTAGATCATATAAAAGTGGCTCTGGTGTGAATAACAGAAGAACAGAACTATTCCTGAAGGAACACGAGCACCTTCGAAAGTAGGTGTTACTTGTTTAACTCCCACATTTACTTACATTGGAGCTGCCTAACTTTTGTGGGGACTAAAACCTCAATCCAAAGCGTGGATGAAAACTTCATCTTTTTCTAGAAAGTGCCCGCGATGAATGCCTTGCACTGTGTGTTCTGTGACTGTGCTGCTACTTACACAGCTGGATAAACGTTTGTTGCTCACGCTTACCGTGAGATGTGTATAGTTGGTAGTAGTCATGGTAGTTTCCAGTGAATTCAGCTTTAGGATCTTGTCAGCACTCAGTGACTTTTGCTGTCTTCTGTGGGCTTTCACAAGTCACTTGGCCTCCTCTCTTCATAAGAAGAGAGATGCCTTTACGGTCTACTAAGTGGGATAAGGGTTAAACAAAACTGAAAGTCCCAGTGAGTTAGCTGTTGTTCCGTTTCTTCTGCTTTATTTGTCAGTGTTAGGTAACAAAGAACTTTCTGTTTTTGTTTGTTTGTACTGAATGTGTACCAAAGGTTATGGAAGGGACTAATTCCAAAATCAGTCACACATTTAAATATTTGGAAATTGACTCTACCTTATTGGCCAAGATAAAAAGCAAAGCAGAAAGTGCTTTCTTTTTATTCTTGCTGCAGACAGCAGTAGATTACGGGAAGCATGTTTGCACATTCCCCACCCAGCAAAAGCAGCACAGTGACAGCGTGCTGGAAGGGTTGTTCTCTGTACCATGGGGATGTGTAGTCGAGGAGTAGTAGCTCGTTCATCTCTGTTCTTGACTCGAGTCATGCTAAACTCCAACCTTACACAAGATGGCAGGCTTTCATTATAAACAGGAATTACCTGTGGCTTTTTCAAATGTGCTTTATTGAAGAACTTTATTTTCCAGGCGGAACTGCACAAAAAGCTTTTACAGGAAATTAAAACCCAAAACTTAAGATTATGGCTTACCACTACCATCCTCAGTTTTCTTAAAGACATTTAGAACTTTGAGATAAATTAATTTAAAGTTTGAATTATGACTTTGGTTAGGTCGAATTTGACGTGGATGATCGGGAAAACAAACAAAGGCTTAGTATTTTGGAGATGAATGTTATCTGAAATGTTGTGCTTAGATTAACTGACATAGGTTCTTCAAAGTAAACTGGATTCTTTCTAGATGTTGTGATTGATTTTTTTCGAGGGGTAGTGAATTCTTTTTTTATGTTTGGTATTTTTTGTAAAGCTACAAATTAAATATTTCTGGAGTTACATACTTCTAAAAAGCTCACATTCCTCTGAGCGCACTGTTTTGAAAAGAGGAAAGTTTAAAACATTTTGTAAACATTATCTGGCAGATGTTTTTAGAAATTAAGAATAGCACTCTTTGAAGCATTGGTTACTTTGATCTCTTTAAACATTCTCCAGTATGTTTTTAGGATAAAAATGCATGAAAAATAGGTTGTTTTAGAAACAGTTAAAACATTCTAAGTGACAATTTGAAAATGTCAAGACTTAAAAAAAGAACCACACAACACTGAGAAAAAGAAAACAAGAAATGAATGCAAGCTGAGGATCTTTGGGAAACAGGCACACAACTAATCATGGAACAGTGCTGCAATGTGGAGATAACTCTAAGGGGTATGAAGAAATCTGGTGCAGAAGGAGAGGACAACCAGGGTGAGAAATTAAAGCCTACGAGAGGTTTAAAACTTTGAATTAAGAATCTGTGTAAGCTCAGAAACAGATGCTGGCAGAGGAAATTATTACGGGGATTCAACATACTTGTTTTCAGAGAAGGCAGTTAGTGAGCTACGAATGCCAAAAAACTGTAAAAGCCACCAAAAGATCCCAAGAAATAACTAGAAGCTGGCAAATTATACCAGGCGTGCTCCTAGGGTAAGCTGACAAGCCTTGTATGAGTTTTGAAATGTCAGGCGTTTGCAGTGCAGTAAATCATGGTGCTGGACTAATTGATGGAGCTAGGCGATGTATATAAATGGTCACAAAGGCACGACGGTAAGAACCAACACACATTTTCAGTGCAGTTGTGAAACCTCTGAAAAGAGCTTGAAAAATGGAGGTGGGAACACTCCCTGTGTGTGTCATTATGTGCTGCAAAGTAATGAAATAATGCCACGGGAGCGATGGATCCCCATCGAGCCCCGGAGCGTTCACTGGTTGTGACCCTGCTTGATTCATGATGTGAAGTGCTATGGCCTGTTACATATTTATTCCGTGATCTGCTAATGGGGAGTGGAGGAGCTGTTAGCCCAGCGTGGAGTACCAGCCTCGTCCGTCAGCCTTTTTCCTTGTGCGCCACCACGTAAGACAGGACGAGTGGAAACTTGAGTTTTTCTTGGCGTCATTTTTTGCGGATGCTCTTTAAAAAGCATGCTGGCAGTCGTGGCAGTGCTGTTTGCGGTGGTGTCTCACCCGGGAGTGAAGGGAGGCGAGCCAGAAAGCTCCTCTCTGGGAGGGTCTTGGTGGAGAAGCTTGGTCTCTGCTTTTTCCCACATCCGCCTTTTTATTTTTCTGCCCCATTTTGAACATCCACTCTTCTGGAAATACCGAGAGTGAAGGAGAAGCCACCTTATTTTACGTATGTAGATAACTGCATTTAATAAATAAAATCCGAGTACCAAAATTCGATGAGTAAAAGAATCAGGCACATACCAGGCACCGAGGGAATTGCTGTAGCGCTGTGCAAGCCCTCGGTGTGCCCATGCCACCCACAGGCAGGTTCGAGCATCCAGCTGGATTCGCATCCCCTGGGTGAGGCCGGCTGCTGCGTCAGCACCGCTGGCACAAGCGGGCTGCATGCGAGGGCAGCAGGAGCACGGCACCGCCAGGCAGCTCCTGGGCTGGGGGTGAGCTGGGGACTCTGCCCTGCTGCCCCCCATCCCAGGAGGCTGGCAGGAAGCACACCGTGTCCCTGTGCTTCTCTTCAACAGAATTCGCTGCTGGCTCAGCTTGTTCTGTGAATCTTAGGAAGGCAGGTTTGTCAGGAGTTTTATTGTCTGCGGGTGAGAGCCGTGAAGTCTCCCAGTCTCTCACTTGGCAGCTTTTATTTCTGTGCAGGGGGTAGTTCTGCCACCTCTGCAGAGAGAACCACTAATGCCTACATTTTTTTTTTTTTAATAAAAAATATAACACCTGTTAATTAAAAAGAGGCAAGAAGACAGTTCTTGTCGCGTATCGACGCCCTGTTAATATTTTTGCCTAATAGGTCAGGTCTTCTGGCATGTCAGATGCTAAAAGAATGATCAAAGTAGAGTAATGGCTGCGGCTGATTTCTGAATGTTCCCTCAGCACTGCGCAGTTCAGTGAATGTCTTCGTGTGCTTTTAGCCGGGGAAGTAAACAAGTAATTTTTTCTTGTAATACCCTTTTCCATCTAAAGGAATGAGGAATTTTGATGAATAGATCTGGCTTTGCAGTTTGTGAACTGCTCTGGAAAGTGCTCAGAGGAATGAGTCCTGTCAGCGCGGTGTTTGCCCTGAGAAGTTCTGCAGAAATTGATGAGCTATATCCTAAGTCAGCAATTAAAGAACTAATGCTTTTGATTAAATTTGCAATATTGTGTGTGTGTGAGTGAAATGTCTTCCCCCCACGTCGGTACTTGCGCTGTTTGTGATTGGTGTCATCTCAGGTGATGGCACCAGTGAATTGACGTAAAAAGTGACAGGGGCTTCCAAGATCTTGGTAGAAATTGCAGATTTCATTGTCCGTGATGAATTCTTTGTAAAACTGGACGAAGCACTTAGTGGTCATCAGCTTTTGCTGTAGTGGATTTCTTCTGTCATCGCAGGATTTGTTCTGTCGTTGTAGCTTTGCTGCTCAGCCCCAGTTCTCAAAAACCAGGCGTTTGTCCTTTCCCAGGAGAAGTGCTGGGGGTGCCCGTGCTGGTGCAGGTGCCGTGAGCTGATGTTAGTTGCCAGATGACTGCGTGCTCCTGGTGTGTGCTGCTCTGCAGGCCATCGGCCTATCCAGTAAGGAGTTTTTCAGCTTAGTGTCAGTGGTGTGGTGAGACAAGGGGCACCTGCTCGGCCTTCAGACCAGCCGAGGACATAAAGCTGCACTGTGAGCACAGAGGGCAGGGGTGCCCATGCACGTGGGTGAGAAACCTTGAGGCAGAGTGGGAGGAGAGCAAGCAGGTTGAAGATGGAGGTGTTCTGCATGGGAAAGAAAAGAGGAAGGAGAGAAGTGAGCAGAAGAAATAGGGGAATGTGCAGCAGTTGTGTAATGGTGCTCTAAATAATACATACCTGGCTCAGGGAGATGTTTAGGGTAAGTTAATATTTGTGCAGTACTTCATGTGTGTGGAGCACTCCAAAGTACTAAATATTGCTGTTACTACCATTGCATTTCACTTTTCCACAGAACTAAATCAAATTTCCTGTTGTTTGCGCAGAGATGGCCGCATTCAGAGAATGATCACCAGGAAACCGCATTCAAACTTTACTCCTACTACAGCCCAGATCTTAATGGAGGGAGTGACTTTGTGACCGTTTTTCTCTCTTAATATCGAAGTTGCTCACAAATGGTCACTTCAGTACTGATTGGCATGAAGCAGCCAGCTTAACTGAGCTGCTGAGGCACCTTACAGGGTTTTGGTTATAAGCACGCTGTGGAAAAAACTGCCAGTTTTCTGCCTTGACTTAATTTCCTTTTCTTGTTTTACTCCTCTCTGCTCCTCACACCAGCACACGATTTCCATTCACTGTACTTCTGCTGCTCAGGTTGCTTCAGGGGGCCTTCAGTTCAGTTCAGGGGTTAGAAGCTGCTGTCGTCACCCCTTCTGTGACATCGGAGCCTCACCTCCGGTGGCAGGGGGGACACGCAGGAGCCTGGGCAGCAGCCGCCCCAGCTGACACCCTTCTCCACTGCACCTCCTTCATCTTCTCTTGGAGACAAAGCCTGTGGGGTAAAACAGCTGTTTTACCAGTTCCCTTTTCGTTCCTAAGGTGGTTGGGGAAGCAGCGGGGAGGGAGGAGCGCGATGAGCCTCTGCGCCGGGTGCCTGCTGGCTCTGCAGCCCCAGAACTGCTGAGCTCCGCTTTGCTCAGGCCCAGTAAGGGTTTTCTTAATTGCTCAACTTGCATCTTCGGGAAGAACTTAGCTCTTCTTCCTGTCAAAGCAGAATGTGGTGTTCTTGTTGCTCTGCCCTCTTAATACAGATTTTCCTGAAGCAGCGCTTTGTAATTAATAACTCTCCTCGCTTTGTAGCAGCTATGAAAGAAACAAAATAGATGTGCTACGAAAGGACAATCCATTCTGTGAGCTCGGCTTGGACTGCTTGCCAGGAAGCCCTGAGAAAGGTGCGATTTGGCTGCATGCTCGCTGTGCGATAGTTACAGAAGGCTGCAGCGCTCTGTCCACCCAACTGGAAGGTACAAGGGGAGAGGAGAGGGAGGAATCTAGGTTAAAACGTTTCTCTGCTGGTGATGAACTGCCAGAGCTCTAGCTGAGCTGTGTCACTGAATGCAATTAAATAGCACTGCCGCCTTTTCTTTGTTTCTGGAATAAGGAAAGTTGGGAAAGAATTGCTGTAAAAGTCCGTGCTAGTGCCTCTGCAAGGCAGTTGGGGCGACTGCGGTAATCACCCTGCCGCCGCCCGGCTCACCTAAATGGAGCTGTGGATCTCCGGGATGCTGACTTCTTGGGTAGGGGCGTACGTGCTCTGAGAGGCAGCACAAATAAAATGGTCTTCAAGGAAGGGATTGGAGCAAAGGACCTTTCGTGGTACCACAGGAGCTTAAAGATGCACAAGTGCTATTGTCTTCCTCTTTCAGAATCCCAGTCTGTTTTCCCTTTCTGCTGTCTCCTCTCCTGCAATTTTCTCAATTTCAGTTACGCACCAGTGATTCCTTCCCTTAGCCTGGTTTCTGCATGGGGCTGAATGGGTTTTATTTCCCAGCCTGCTGGCAGAACCTCTGTCTCTTGAAAATTTATGGCACAATGACACAGGGCCACTTCATGAGCAGCTGGATCGCCTTCCTGGCTGCTCCAGACTGAATGCAGGACTCATGCCTCTCACGTGATGCTTATCCACAAAGCCAAGCTGAGCACAGATTATCTATTTTCTCATTTTAATAGTAAATATTTCTCAATGAGGGAGGCAGTTCATGTCTCCTGCAACAAAGATGCTTTATTGCTTATTGTGTGAGCGTAATATGACTGCATGAGCAAGTCATTGAAGTGGTTTAATGAGAATGTGGGGAGGCTCAAAGGCTGCAGGCAATGAAGGAAGATGCTCTCCTGGGTGTCATTACTATTTATAAATAATTTTATAAAAGAATATGAAAATCAGCCTAGCATGTCGGGATTTAAAAGAGGTTTTCCCTTTAAAAAATAGTTTGAGCTTCATTAGACTAAAAGCACGTCGAGTTTTTCATCTTCCCTTGCTATATTTAGGACTTTAGAAAACAAAAAAACAAAAACCACTAATACAAAGATTATATTAATCTCAGGAGGTTTATCTGCAAGCTTTCCTTATAGTTAGATTGCTTTATAAATTCTGTCATCAATAAATTCCCTGACACTTGTGGCTGTTGTGATACTGTTATAAGGAGAAAACCTTACAAAACCACATGCACTAAACCCAATTTGGGGACTTCCTTTATGGATTCCAGTACCGAGTTAAATGAGCTGTTAAATTGAATTATGCAGGTGACAAAGGATGCAAACAGACGTTAGCACTGAGAGCCTCAAAACCCATTTTTTGTTTTTCACCTGTATAAAATATGAAAGCTTACGCGTGAATTTCCATGTACCCCAGGAAAGAGCCTTTCACTGATGTCTGCAGAAATTAAAGGACAAACCTTCACAACAAACTTAGGAAATGTTACCTGAATACATCACGAGCAAAGAGCAGTGGGAGACTAAAGCTCTGCTCAGGTTCTTGGTTCTGGGCTTTATGTTAGAAACAACATTGTGCCCTCGATTTGGGGCGAGGGAGGGATATAAAACCACACTTCAAACTTCAGAGCCCTGTGTGCGCTTGTGAAGCTAGTCACTTGTTTCAGAAATAAACAAGGCAGTGATGCATGTTTTATTTGCTTTTAGCTTTCCTTTAAACACCATTCCTTAACTAGGGCAGCTTCCCCCCCCAAGGTCGGTATTGAAATTAGGACTTTGACGAGTACTGAAATCCATCTTGCATGGGTTGATTCTGAAAAGTAGGTGCCTTGTTTGAACAGAATCAACAGTTGCAGAGTTGGGGAGAATTTCTTTTGTGTGGCTTATTTAAAATGATTAAATCAGTTCATATTTCAGAGGAGCTGCCACCAATGATTACAGCGCTCTAGTTATTCTCAGTAAGTGCTGTATGTTTTTTCACATACAGTCACAGCAGTAATGCGTATAGTATAAATACTTTTCTAGCTAAAGAACATGCTAAAATCCCCAGTTATGAGTTGAAAACCATTCTCAAATCCATGCCGGTGAGCAGAACTGGATACAAACCCACCGAAGTATGCCTGTCTTACCCCGATAAGACAATATTGCTTAGAACCTTTCAAGGTCCTTGTTTTGCTGTCAAGTGAAGGATGCAGAATGCTTTGCCATTGCTTGAGAGAGACTTGTTTGTACTGAGCATACTCACTCCTGGAAGTCATCTTGTTCAGCCTTAAATAAAAAGGCAAGCAGTGAAATAGGGTTGGAAGAAAGCTGTTGATACGTTAATGAATTGCATCTTAAATTTGGACCTCAGATGGCTTAAGTGTAGCTTGCAATTTAAACCACAGATGTTCAGTATTTGTTAACTATACAATTCTGAGGATCATTTTCAGAACAGTAATGAACAGGTAGGTACTTCTAGCAGTCAGTGCTTTGGCCGAGCCCTAGATGAAAGCCTTAGAGCTTTCTACACCTACCAAAAAAAATCAAAGCCACAGCAGGTGGAATGCAAAGTTAGGAAGTAGAAAACCAATGTGTATTTTAGGACTTTGTACTAAAATAAAACTGGGTTGTCATCTCATGGATCTCTCTCCTCATTTCGGTGCTGCCTTCACTAGAAATTAAAAAAGCATTAAGATACTAAATGCAAAGGTTTACGTGGAGGGGCTCTTCTGGAAGGCTCTCTCCTTTGTGTTCTCCTTTCTCCCTTACTTAAGAACATGTGAGTATTTTTCTAGCTTTGTCTAGCTTCAGGCCAAAAGACTGAGCTAGAAAAGTGGTGCAACTTTTTTTGTTACATTACAAATTATAAGCAGCCTGTGTTTCTTGTAATTTGTCCATCTACCTCTTCTCTGTGTGTACAACAAACCAGTACTGACAGGTTATGTTGGTAGAGATCATCCTTCCTTCTGTCAGATCAGTGTTGTGCATGGAAAACTATTCTTGTGTGCGCTCACAGGTGTTGCTGGGTTTTGAGTTTTTTTCCCCTTGCTTGAAGGTATAATCTAAATTACATCTTTTAAACCAGGGGAAGTAATGCAAGCGGCACTGCTGCTGGACGCTAGTTCTGCACGCAGCGTGGAAGATGTGAGGAAATGCCGATATAGTCCATTAGTAAGTTACTGGAACCGTTCTGACAGTTGTGGTTACTGATAATGACTTACAGTAAGGCCTGCCCCTCTCCGTTCATTTAACTTTGTTCCTATGGGTAATATGGAGCAATTACACGGGAGGGTCAGTCTGTCCAGGAACTTTCACAGCCGTGAATAGAGAGCCTCTGGAAACTTCGTTACGTGGCTGTTGGTGCCATCCTGGCGTTGGCTTTATGCTTACTGATAGGCAACCGGCTGCTGCGCCCCATTGAGCTGGTGGGAGCTGTTGTCAGTTTGGGTTTTTAACTCGGGGTGAACTGTATACTGCAGATTATCGAGAAGCCTCGTGCTTCCTTATAGATCTGCTTTAAAGGAAGAAGTACTGCTGTTACTCGCCCTCCTGGGAAGCTCAAACATCAGGCACTCTCCCCAGGAGTCTTTCTGTGTGCCAAAGAGCTTTCTTGGCTAACTCCTCTTTTTGCAGAAACATTTATTTGCTCTGTTGATAGTTTGCAGACAAGTCCACGGAGTGGTGATGCAGACTGTGCCATTTGGATATCCAGGAGAAACAGCCTGTGTGTGAAGGTGGATCCCTGGGTTCAATCAGCTCCACCTCAGGAGGAGGGATTCCCTTGATTTTTACTTGCATCCCTTATATCGTTTTCTAAACAGAGTTAGGAAAAAACAATCTTTTCATTAGTTGCAGTCCATGCGTAGACATGATTGCAGTTGTTAGCTGCAGAGAAGGTGTGTGTTGGCTTAAGTTCCAATTCAAAAGGCTCTTCTTGCTGTATTTGATGAGCTGTTGAGGTATACTCAGTGGTGTAGCGAGGAGTCCAGCTTTAATTTTTTTTAATTAATTAATTAATTAATTTTTTTATCAGCCCCTAGTTTATTTTCCTGGAAATCCTTTGTCAGCTTCTTGCCTGCTGTGAAAAGCCTGCCTCTAACCTCTTGCACGTTGTTTGCTCGTGCACAAGGTATATGTGAGGTGTCTGGAAGGAAATTCAACACCGAATTACGCTGGTTAACTTCTGCCTAGAGCAATGGATTATGTTCCACTGCCTTTCGTTGTAGATCTAACAAAGTGCTTGTATTGATTAAAAGCAATGTGGTGATGTGCTATTGTGCTTTTTTTTCTTTTCCAATCTTGCTCCTGTTTCTTCTTGAAAGTGATTGCTGAGCATCACACTGCCCAGTACCATGATCTGCAGAAATAAGCTTGCTTATATGCTTAGAGCTTGCACGTGTGATGCTGTTAACAATTTGTTCCTTTGGGGCAAATCTAGACATTGACTTAATGCTCAGGCTTGTGCTGGATTTTGTTTGATTGTTGTAGGCTCTTACTTCATTTGGCTACTGCAACAGATAGCGTGAAAACATCGCATCTCCGTAGCGTCCAGTTTCCTAATTAACGTACAGAGGGAACCCGCAGGAGATGGCAGTTTGTGTAGGTACTTGGACTTTTCTGTCTCTGCTTTCAGAAAGGTCTTTGTGCACAAGCTGTTCATCCCAAACAATACCCAGTTTACATCAAGTCTTCATTTTTTAGGCCAATCTGCTCGTCTCCTGCTAGCAATTTCAGATGCCTTCTTTGTAGCCAGACGTACTTTTTCCTCTCTGCTGCTGTATGCTGTGCAACAACTAAAAACGCAGCCGTGAATTTTGTGTTGTTTGCATGGTCCTCTGCTATAAATTGTTCTCTCTTTGGGTGTTGTGTATCTTCAGGATTTTTGTCTCATCATGCTCTTGTGTTGGATGCCAGACAATGAGTAGGCTTCTGCAACAATTTTTGTCTTCATTAGCAGCTGTGGGAGGCTGTCCGAATGAGCTAAGCGGCTCCAGCGGAATTTACTCTCTTGGACACTGAAGTGAAGCAAGCTTGATATTAACCTTATCCAATCTGGAATATCTTGTTCGTTATCACAGGAAAAAACATATTCTAAAAACGTAAAGAGCTTAATGATCTTCAGCATGTGTTCAGTGATACGGAATCTTGATGGCAAGCAAAAACATGAGTTGGAGCTGGTTTTTTTTGTGTGTGTATCCCCAGTGTTTCACTTGTGAGATAGGAATGGTTATAGTGGAAATAACCAACTGTACAAGTCTGATTTGCTTCTTCATAGTCTGTGTATTTGTGTTAGAGTATCAAGTATGTTCTGCAATATTTGCATTCCTTAAAGCTCTACATTGCCTGCTGATCCAGGACGGTGAAAATAAAAAAGATTTAGTGCAAGCAGCTTGAGCGAGCTAAGGCTATTGATTAATCTTGCAGTGAGTTACTCTCTGCTATAATGTTGGTCCTGAAATTCATTGCCCTTAATTTTTATCTGAGGGGATTAAAGTACATTGTGCAATGAGTGGTGTGCAAGGAGCCGTAGAGCTGTATCTTATTTCTCTGACAAGTTCAGGTACCTACGTATCTACTAGTAAGTCAGCTGTAAGATCTGTGGCTGTGGGAGAAGCCCAGTCCTCTCCTAAGCAATCATCTGAATTACTCAATTGCAACTACTGCCATGGAGGTTTGTTTAAATAAAATTAAAAAAAGAAATGAAATGCTTTCTTTATTTTCAGAAGCTCAGTGTAATGGACACATTTGTCTCTCCTAGAAGCGTTTTTTACTTAATTTTTCCTCGGGTCTAACTTAGCTGTCTGCATATTTAAACGATGAACTGCACAATCTTCTCTGAAGATAACAGTTGCACCGAGGCCTGGTTATTCCACGTGCGTGATGGCTGCTGTTGGATTTGTGCCATTTATTATAGCAGGTGATTACCTCAGCATCCTCGAGCATCCCCTTCATACAGTATTTTTAAACGACTTTGTCCAAGTGCCATCTGCCTTGACAGGTGAAAACGCATAGCTTATTGAAACATACGGCAGCTCACATTAATACTGCCCGGAACAACTGCTTGCTGGCTTGGAGGTTCATAGGGTAATGTCCACGGGAACATTATTTATAACAACTATTTGTGTGAAACGGGCTATTAATATTTAGAGATCCACAAACTTCCTCTGTACTCATCTCACCTTGGTGCTGCTTTGGTGCCCCATAGTCTCCAGGGCTCCCGGTCTTCCCGACACCTGCTGTTGTTTTCTGTAACTGGGAGCTGTAAGATGATGAAACAGGTGCCTGCATCTCCCCGGATATCGCTGTAAGTGAGCACTTGCCAAGAGCTTTGAAAGGCTCCGAGATGCTGCGTGAGTGCACGTTACTGCCTGTAGTACTGACTTCTGTACTGTACGTCTGACCTGCTTAAACTCAGCTTTTTCAGGAAGTTTAACAAAAGGATTGTGGTGCATGGGTTTTTAGAGTAAAATGTCGCTCCTGCTCACTCTGTCTTTACCAAAATTTCAGTGAACAAAATGCCTGTTAATCTCTCAGCGGCTGAGGAGCAGCAAAATGCATAGATGGTGGCATTGTCACCTTTTGCAGGAGTTTGTACCCCTGCTGGAGGCTCGCAAGTGGAGCCTTTTTTTGGGGGCGTGCTCTTAGGGCCTTCAAAAGAGGATGTAAGAAGAATGTGATGAAAGATGTGTTTAGTAAATCTCTGTCCTTAGCAGCTATTTATTTAAGTGGAATATGTGAGTGAGTTCAATCTGCCCTTACCTGTGTAGTGGTCATTCTGAAGAAAATTCACACGCAGCTCATCCGTCTAAATGGTTGGTGTGACTGTTATGTAAATTGAGAGTCATCAATCTTGTGACTTCAAGTAGCAATTAAATGTCTCGTGTTGGCATTCGCATCTAATCTGTTTGTTGGTGTTGAGATGTTTGTTGGTATAAGATGTTTGTACATCTTACTAACTTCTGCCTGTCATCATCTTACAGATAGCCACATTGAAGTCTTTATTTTTATACATGTGTGTCATGCACATCAACAAAATAATGCAGTATGATTGAATCTGATGCTTTGAATACTTTTTGGATTTACTTCTTTGATGAAGTAATAAGACTGCTGAACTACTGCTTTATTCAAGATAAATAGCAGTTAGTGTCTCTGCTGAAAAGCCAAATTTTTGTGCTCTGAAACCCTTGGAGAACATCATGGTCCATGTAAGGTCTCTGATTTTGTTCAACTTCCCTGGGGTCTTCAGTTCACCAACACGAAGGTACGGTAATTCCATCAGTTAAAGGGACAAATGGCTGCTGCTGATTTTTCCAGGGAAGGATTATTTTTTTTTAAACAGGACTGTTACAGCAATTTTTTGTTCAACAGAATTTGAATGTGCACCTTATTTCTGGATACGCACCTGATAACTCTTTTTGTTATTAATACGTTTTTAAAAAACTTCTTGAAATTGGTGCGTTCTTGTGCAACATTCTTGCTTTTCGGTCTGCGTTTGGATGGCTGTGTAGCTTATTGTGCCCTGACTGCATAATACCCCAGTTTGCTGGAGAGGGTACGTGTGTACAGAAATCACATTCTCAGTTCAGTTGTGCACCTGAGACTGAGCAATTACAGAAACCTCTCAGGCGTTGCTTTTCTGTTCTGCTCGAGCTGGGGACAGCACCAGATCCCGTGAGGCTTGCGGCTGGTTGTGTTCGTTCCGTGCGCGTACCTCTGGCGTTTCAGTTCTCTGTGCTTGTAGCAACGCATACCACACAGCGAGTGAAAACAGTTTTATTTCATTAAACCGATTAACTTGCAGCTGATTTGACTCTTTGGAGCCTGGCTTCGTTTTGGGAGCAGAACGACGTGCTCCAGTTCGTGTTTTTGGTGTTCGCTGCCCCAGTTGAGTCCCTCTCAACTCAAACTTGGGCAAAGGATTTTTAGCGCTGTGTGCTGTCTCCAAACTTCAAGCCATGGACTAGTCAGAAATAGCAACTTGGGAGCTCTTGCTCCTCCCCGCAGACAAACAGGGATGTTCCATCAGCATCCTCCCCCCGAGCAGGTTCCACGCACACCCCCTTGTGCAACTTCTGCTCCTCCGGGGGGGTCTCCAGGCTGCTGAGCGTGAGGACAGCTTGCAGGTCAGGCTGCTGCTCCTGAGACCTCCCCTTCATGATCTGGCAAAGCTCTTGGGACACACAGGATGGAGGAGGAGGATGGTCGTGCCTTTGTCATGCCCCTTTAACCCTTTTGGTTCAGCAGCAATAATTCCTGTTTTAACACTAGAAGCAATATGCAGTGCTACATAAAACTTGCTTCCCTCGGGTTGATTTCCTCCTTAAGCTGCAAAGAGTAGGGAGTACAGAAAAACTGCTTGTCTTCTGAGGATCCCGTTCATCATCTTAATCTTGCACGGCTGTTTTTAATGAAGGGGTCTCTGCAGTGCTGTATTTCAGCTCTTTTTCCCAGCAGTGCTGCACAGACCATCGGTGTGTGGCAGCAGCGGGAAGGGGCACGTGTTAGCGAGGTCTTCCTCTTACAGATGACCTGGATTCTGTTTCCCGTAAGCATCACTTAGTTCTCATCCAGCCGGTATCACTACAGAAAAAGCTTGTCTTGCTAACCACCCTGAAATGATACTTGGTAAGCTAGCTCTGAGGCTGTGTTTTGAGATGGTATTACCTGGAACCAAGCTTCACCTTTTATTTGTAATTACTTCGTTTGAGGGGGTGGGAAGGAACGACTGGGATTAGAGACCAAATATAGGAGGTGCTTCCTTCTCTAATGCTCCTTTCCAAATTGTTCTGGGCATCTTGAACACGCTGGGCTCAGTTAACATTAATCAACCATGAACTGAGGAGCTCATTCCACCTTTCTGTCTGCAGGGTAGTTCGTGTTCTCCTGAGCATCTGCTCTTGCATACAGTCGGTGCTGCGGTAGGGGACACTGTGCATCTTCTCCAGAGACTCCCGTTACGTATATCCACCACATCTGTGTTGTAGGGAAAAGTGACAGAGTCCTGAAATACTCTAAGGGCAAATTTGTTAAGGATTGTGTCATGGAGATCATTGATGTAATGATCAAAAATAATTTTGTGCTCATTCCTTTTTTTAACTTTGTTTTTTTTTTCTTTTTGGCTTTCAGCTCAGATCGGCTGATAGAAGAAACAATAAGGTAGGAATGAATTCACTAATTTTCATTATTTGCTGTACAATCAGTGTTTACACTGAACCGTGTCCAAAGATATCAGTCATTTTATTTATACAATAACCGTATTGTTTGTAACTCATACACAGTATTACAATGAAATGGGTTTTTATTTCTGCTATTCAGTATTGACATAACCATGTTGCCTAAATATTTTATTCATCCCAATTTAGAAAATTCAGGTTTTATGTTCGAAGGTGAATAGCTTCTTTAAAAACAATGGGAGTGACTGAGCAGAGGGAATCTCAGGTTGAGCTATCGAGGTCTATTCCAGTAGTGGAGCTGTTTCTTCTCATAGTGACACTCTTCTGCAGCATGATTTTCTGTAATCCTTTGACATGTTCAGCATCAAAATATGCAGCTGATATTGGTAAGAGCTTTTACCTTACAGGCTTGAATGATTATTAATGATTATTACCATTGTATAGTTACTTATCTTTTGTTTTTTTGCATTGTTTGAATACTTGAGTGCTGCCTTCTCTAACTGATTTAGAAATTTTGGAACCGTAGCATTATAAATTACTTTTATCATCTGTGCCCTTCCTGGTCTTCCATTGAACTCTGGGATTTTGAAAACCAATAATTCAGAGTGCCGACTTAATGGTTTTAAGTTTTAGATTATTGCTTTTTAAAAAAAAAGGAAGAAAGAAAGCAAGATACGGTTTCAGATAATGCATGTACTGGCATAAGTGATGAAGATGAGTAATTAGAGATGCAGCAAGGCTCTGTGTCCATTAAGGTCTGGCTAGCTTAAGTACATCCAGTGGGCTCAGTATAATTAACATGGTGGAAGAATGTGTTAAACCACTACATCAATGTGCTATGATGAACCAGAAGTGGTCAGCACAATAATGTCTGAAAATGTGGATACGATGTCTCCACAGCCTCATATTTGCCAAACCTAGCCCAGTTATTGTGAGTCTTTGTTATACTTTGGGTTCCAGTCTTTTCCTGATTAAAGATCCTCTCCTTTATTGCCGTGCTTGTAGCCCTGCTTTTCCATCTTGTAAAAATACTCGCTGTTTATTGAATCTCTTCCTTGCTGCCGCTCCAGTCACGAAGGCATTAAAAGGCCTGTGATGACTTTCTGAGCTTTCTGTCCTGCAAAATGACTCGTATGTGTATCACTTGAGCTCTTTGCCTAGCCTCGTGATGACCTGTCCCCTGAGAAGCTCGACTGGGAGCTCCTTGCTGCCATTAAAGCGTTCCTCCCGTTAGTAGACGAACTTTGGTTTTAGGAGGCTGGATTTCAGCACTCCTTCTTGCCCCGTGTGTTATCTGTAGTAAGTGAACTTCTTGTGGCTATTGCCCAAAATCTTCTACATTTATTCTTGTAGAAGAAGAGTTTGTTTGGTAACTGTGTCATACAGGAGATGTAATTTCATTTCATATCATCTTAATTAAATTCTGCCTCTGAAGCTGGGGTGATTTTTTAAAATTTTGCTCTCCATCCCCAGTAATTGCAAATACTCAGCTGTGGTGTTAATTGATGGCAAACCCTGCTGCATTTTAAGTGAATTCACTGGATAGAAATTTACTCAACGTCTGATTATCAATTGCTTTATCTATTGTAAACCAACGAAACAATGGGATTGTGGAGGGGAAGCTGTTTGAATTCCTCGAGTAAAGTGAGACATCATTAGCTCATTCTGGCGACTAATGCTGTCTTGTCTTCAAGAGCTGCATCTGCTATAGTTCATTACTCATATTATTTGGGTGTAATTCAGGAAGTTATGAGATCACTTTGCATTTTTTTTTTAGGAGTTGCTGTTAAGCAGCGCTCTAAACACTGGAAAGCATTTTTCAGTGAGTGCAGCGGCTCTTGCTGGTAAGCTGCATGCTGGTGACCCTGTTGGCAGTGACTCCACAGAGAACCCTACCCGTGAAACTCTGCCTTTCTGCACAGAACAGAACTGAAGAGGTGCAGAGCCTGATTTTCCCTGTGTATGGCTCCTCCACGGGACCAAAAACACTTGCAAGAGAATTCAGGGGTACCTCAGCTGAAATTATTAGGTGATGAGTAGGGTTGTCATTCAGATGTTTTGTTAGTGCTAAAATTAAAATCAATTTTTAAATGAATTATGTGACATGGGTTCTTACTGCAGCATATTTCTCTCCAGAAAGGAGTGGGATGTGATAGTTTGTACTGCAGTTCTTTTGGAACAGTGTTCACTTGTCTTGGGCATATTTAAATATAAGCATAGATTTTGCTTAATTTTGTTTGGTGTTCTCAGGTTTTCATTTTCAAACATTATCACTTTCTCAAAATAGCAAATGATTTATTTCTTGTTTTCCAACAACTTGTATTTTTAGGCTGGTTCGTTTTGAAAATATGGTATAGTTTTGCCCGTGTGGTGTGGTCGGTTCTTTTGGTTTTATAATAATCAGCCTGATTGAGGCTGATTTGTCAGATTTATATATTAACAGATTGGACTACTACGCTTCCACTTAGAAGCTGGACCAAACCCATAGATTAAATAAAGAAAAAATCTTCATGTATACTAGGGTATTCCTGTGGGTAATAATTAGATTCTAATAAAAGGGAAAAATTCAATTGCATTAAATCCTGCCTTTACAGAACGGGAAGGTATGAATTAGTTTTTTGAGTCTTAGCTCTTTTCAGAAGAGCCTTCCAGTCTGGGCAAAATCACATGCTTTTCTGGAGGAATGTTCCTTTTGTTTTTATTTTAGCCTTCATCAGAAGATGCAATAAGCTTTAAAGTAATTTGAAAGATCACGTGTGTGTGTGTATATATATGAATATATATACATGTACACAAAGAATAAGTGATATAGTCAGAACTGTTAGCAATTTAGAAGTAGAACTTGCATTTCTATGCATAGTCAGAGAATCCATTCCCTTAGTCACAGATGTTGTCATGAATTTAAATGAGCAAGTATGATTCATGGAGTACAAAATGAAGCAGAAATTCCCGTAATACCTAAATTATTTGATTTTTAAAAACACATCTTGTTCTTTAGAGTTTTGTTTTAGTTCTGAAGCAATATATATTTGACTGAGCTGTCCCAGCGGATGAAACAAGGAGTTGACTTTGGTACATTTTGCTTGGTAACATGCTGTGTATGTATGGCTGCAACGTGGGGTAAAAATACCCAACAGCTTAAACGTTTGTCTAGGTAAAAAAAATTTGGCTTCCAAATCAAGCAGCTTTAAAAGTGTAGCCTGCATGTTAGACTAGTTTGACTTCGGTAATGGCTGGAAATGTTTATTACTGTGAACTTTTTCATGCCAGTGAAAACTGCAGACTGTGTATGAATATCAGCTGTTCTTCTTTTTGAAGACCAATTTGGTTGCTCACATACCTACAGCACTACTGAACATTCAAGGACAAACTAGAAATGTAAGTGAAATTTTGGGGAAAGACTGCTACTAGCGCAGAAATTTGAGATACCCATTGCTAATTCGTGGAAGAGATGGATGGCTCTTTGTGGTTGTGACCCCAGGCTTACCCAGAAGAGATTCCTCCAGCATGGCAGCAGTCATTAATGCTGTACTTGAGCAGCGCTTTGGTATTAAATTTAGAGGGCAGAATACCATCTGGTTTTAGGAACTTGGTTTACACCCATCTCTGGTAGTTCAATCCGCTGAGAATAGTTCATGCTATTTCCAAGTGAATTGTTAAGTCCGGGTCATCTTGGAATCACCTGACACTGATGCAGATGGTCTGAATTTATACACAGACTGTTTTTGGATCACAGGAGAGAAACCAAAATAAGTGAAGAAGGGAAATTTGGATTTTTTTTTCTTGTTTGAGACCTGTCTATGCATTATAAACGCTCTTGTGCATGTAGATAAGCTGCAGGTCTGCCTGGTCACACTGTTCACAGCAGTGAACTAGTGGAAAAAAGTTGTTTTAGAGATACACTTAGCTATAAATTAAACCAGCAGGATAAACTAAAACAGAAAGCTCAAGATGTACAATAAAAACAATTTTCTTTATCTTCCGTGGTACATTTCTAAACGGAGATTAACATTGGAAGTGCTGTCGTGAATACAGGGCACGGGCCTATGTTTTAAGTAGTTGGGTTACAATTTTAGTTTTGAATTTTCTGCAATGTTTCCAGTCTCGTAACGTGGACTAGCAGAAACGTCTTATCATTGGTAATCATCAGTTAAGAAGAAATAAGGAACCAAGCCTTTCCTGTGGATGGAGGAGCTTGGGAAAATTGGAGGATCAGAATCCATTATCACCTTCCAGGAGTGCCTCGACAAGGATCATCATTATGTTGGAAAAAAGTGTGCCTTTAAACCTTAAGCCTTATTTCTGTGTACTGCTGAATAATTTAGCATAGTTGGATCTTCCACAGGTAGGAAATAGATAATAGATTCCAGTAAGAGGGATATAATCTGTTGTCGTAAATGTTAAGTAGAAGTTTCAAAGTTAAAAAAAAAAAAAAAAAAAAAGAAAAAATTATTCTTGTTCTGTTCACTCCTGCTACTGTGTCAAGCTACTAAAAGGGACCAATACTGGGAAGGGAAGATGATGATTATTATTTTTTTTATGAAAAAAAAAAAAGCATTTGTCAGTAAACAAATGGTAAGAGTGAGGTAATGAACATGTGTTAGGGATGGGCAGGGAAGCGAAACTGTTTAATGAAGGGTACGAGGAAGCCTCAATACTCAAGACTGTACGAGACCAGTCGGGGGACTAGCTCCGACGAGCCGTGTGTTTTCCTGTTGATTGTGCTTAGGTTCACAACTACAAAGGCTTAGGTAAACCAGCTAATGTTTTGAGTAATCAAATCATCCATGCAGAACGCTGCTTTCTACTTGAATTTTGATTTCTGAATAGCTGGTATCCAGTAAAAGTCTTGTTTGTGGACATCACAATGACCGTATGACAGTAAAACTTAAAAATGGCAAGCATTACCTTTATTTCTCTTCAAAGCACATCAATAAGATCTACCCCTTTGTGCTAACATTTTCAAAATCCTGAGGGGGGGGGGGGGGGGAAGGTTCCAATCTTGTCATCCATAAACTTAAACGGTTATATTGTGCCTTTTTATAAGAAATGGACAGTTTTGCTCATCAGATACTAAAGCTTGAACCCTGTATTCCATCATAATCTGTAAGAACCATTTCCAAAGACATGCTGGAGGTGTCTCAGGAACACTTTATATCCTGGCAATCACCTTGTATTTTCACTTCTGTAAATTAATGGATGCCTTAATGAGTCTTTGGATGCATCTTATGAAAACACGTGGCTTAATTCAGGAGTGCTTTGAGAGATGATGTATTAAAATTTCATTTGGATGAGTATCAAGCCGATGTGGAGGCATAAGATAAGAAGCTGCAGGTTACCGAGCAAGCTTTTTTGTGTACAGCTACTAAGTCTTTTATTCCAGCTCAGTGCCTAATAATTCCAAATTCACTGAGTGCTTTTCTCAATAGCAAACCTAATGTTTTTGTGAGTTTGTTTTTTCCTTTAGGAAGCTAAAAGACCCATATGCTGAGTTGTAAATATGTAATCTGTCAAATGCTGCATCTTCTCACATAGGATACAATTTGATATACTTACTGTTCTAATTTTGTAGCCCCTTTTTTCAGCCCTAGATCGTGACTGCTTTTCTGTATTGATCTACAGCTGTTATTCTTTGTTGAGAATTTCTGTTGGCACCGTCTCTGGCTTGCTGTTCTTTGTACTCTCTTGCACTGTTGGGAGAGGCAGTGAGCAATGCTGTTTTTTATTCCTCCTGTCACCTAATTTTCACTTTTTCTTCTTGTAATTTTGTCCTAAAAAGGACAAATTTTGTCCTAAAAAGGTCTCCTGTGCAATCAAATCAGTTGCATTCATGGGTCAGGTGAGTTGGTGTATCCCCAACACCAAGCACACACAATGTGCTGCGTGCCACTACTTACACGGTCTAAGAGGAGAAGCTTTGCAGGCTTTCTTTGGTTCTTTTTGCACAAGTGATGTTGGCAAGCTCCATCTGAACACCAAGGAGGCAGCTGCAAGCCCTGTCGCTTCCAGTTATCCCTGAGTTCCGTTTTGATTCTGCTGATTTGGCACTTCAAAAGTATGAAGCAAAAAATGCGAAAACAGAAAATGCTGCGGGTTTTTCTCAGTTATGCACAGAAGCTTCCATTGTGTTGTGTTTGTTTTTAATGAATCTAAAACTTCAAAACACTCTTAAAATGTTAAATCTGTTCTCATAGAGCTGCTGATTTGAAATGTTAACTTTTTGCCTGCATGTTACTGAACTGGTTGTTCCCTTTATGAATGATAAGCTCCCAGATCCTCCTGTAGGTTCAAGTTCACCTGAATGCTAATGTAGCTTTAAAATAATCTATCGATCTGCCTCGTCAATGCACGTTACTCTGCTCACAAGGCCTCACGGTACAGACTTTTGGGGAGAGCCTTTTTATGTTTGCCTGCCACACGATAACGAAGTCTGACAGTAGTGTGTCAGGGGCTACTTGTGATGGAGCAGGCGGATTGAATGGAAGGGAGCCCAAATGAACTTACAGCTCCAGAAATCCTCTAGGGCTCATTGATCTGGGCTCTTTCCTTAAGATGTCTGTGTGACTTGTGATACTGACTTTTTGCTACGGGTTTGAAGGGACGATTGTTAGGCTTGGCTCTGCTGGCTTTTGCCAGCTATTTTTGTGTTGTTGGCTGTAGTGTCCTAGCAGAGAAGCCAGTGCTACGTCAGGTGGTCCGGAGCTGTTCATTTCAGGTGTTTGGTTCAGAGAGAAACCTGCAATGAAATACATCAAGTGGGCTTCGTTATAAAAATGTGAGGAATGCCAATACTACGTTAAATAAGTGCAGAAAGAGCCTGTGTGCGTGCCTCTTCCTACCAGATCTACCTAGGAAGATGCACCAAGGTGGGCAAGGGTGCTTTGTTACCTCCCGGTACCAAAATGCCAGGTCAGCCACAGTATGTTTGTGTCAGAACAGTGTTTCAGCACTTTAATCGTTAGCAAAAGATAAGCCCAAAGCCTTGAAACCCACATGAATTTGATATAGAACAGTGACTGGGAGTCGGATGTATGGAAGAAGTGCATTCAGGCAGTTCAGCAGTAAACATCGCTAGCTGTGACTTTTGTACCATGCTTGGGTACAGACACCGAGCGTGAGCAAGCATAACATGCTCTTGAAAGTTGGATATCTGTACTTGGTAAAAGATGCGTTCTGCAATCCATTTTCCTGGGAGATGACAGCTTTAGTTCCCTTTTCTCATGGTTCTCTCTGTGGTGGTGTTGTTCCACTTAACTTCTGTTCTCCCAGAACCCTTTCCCTCCATATTTAAGGCTTAGAAACTTCTCCAAGCACTTCTTTTAATCATTGTTATTCGTGTAAGTATAGTCAATAACAATATAGGTGTAATTTTCCGGGTTTTTATCCAGCAGAGTTGTATTTATGCCCTACTTTGTGTCTCTCTGAAATGCTGCCAGCCAAGGAGAGCCATATTTCTCCAGCTGTTCCTTCTTAAGCACTGCATCTCCAGAGCCTAAACTTTTATATATTGTTTCTCTATGTGTGAATGAGGGTGTTTGTCAAGGCAAAGCTACTGCATTCAGAGTAGCTACATGAAATACTACCTGGGGCTTTATTGTAAAAGCATACACTTTTGATTTTCATTGCATAGCTGTTGGTTTTATGGGCTGAAAAGAAACTTAGTGTTTGTTTTTTTTTTAGACAGTCAGCTTTTTTTTTTAAAAAAAAATTCATTTAGATGTCTTATTTAAATAGTGTTTTTTTTTCCAACTTCCAGAACATTTTAAATTTGAAGTGGGAAACTTTATTTTATATTCGCCTGTGTTGTGTTCTTATATTTGGATGAAGTACGTACAGCTGGACCGTGTATGATTAAAGAAGCAGAGTATGAAAAATGGCATTCCCATGTATGACATTCTTAATTAGGACCAAAGTTCAACAAAGTGTTTTATCTGTGCTGTGAAAGAAGTATCATTTGATATGATTTCATTATACACCAGCTTTGTTAGCTCCAGCTTGTGGAAAACAGCGAAGTCGGGCTTGCTGGGACATGAATACAGGAGAATCCAGGCTTTGCCCTCTTACCTGGAGAGAGGACAGGATTAATCCTGAGTCAAACAAAGTAAACCCCAACGCTTCATTGTGTTTAAAGGTCTTCAAAGACACGGTGACTGTGTTCAGAAGCCTTTTGTGTAAAGGCTCTGTGAGCTGTGTTCTCAAACTGCCCTTCCATCTCCTCTCAACCAGCACGTTCCCTTTGTAAATTGATTTTTAATAGTGAAGCAGCTCTTATTTGCCGAATACTTCTGTGGTAATTTTGTCTTGATGGCAGAAAAGAATTTTAATATGCCCTCTAGAGTGAAAGTAAGCCTGGTGCTTTTCTGATTAAACAAAATTCTGAACTTAAACCTTAGGCTGGAAGATTACCATTAGGTGTGCTTGTAATGGAACATCGCTTCTGGGGGCTGGGGAGATGTTCCAAAAGCCCGCCTCTTTCAAGAAATCGGTGTTTTCAGTTGTTAATGGCTTATATAAAAAAAGAGAAATCATTTAAGTGTAAAAGATAGAGATTAATGGAAAAAAAATGTTGTTCCATTCATATTGCTTCACCTCATTCATTGTTCTCTAAAGAAGTGCTCCCTGCTCGCTTTCCTGTTGTTGTAGCTGGAGATTATTCTTAGCACCAGCGACTTGATCCACTCTTTTTTTTCTCCAGCATCGCCATGGCAACTAAAGAAAATATGACTTCGCAGAGAGGGATGTTGAAGTCAATACAAAGCAAGATGAATACCTTGGCTAGTATCCTTTCTTAAAAAAATTGTACTGCCGGAGCATAAGAAGAGGTACAGTAACATTTTTTTTCAGCACATCATGTAGGGATCAAAGTGCTTTGCAATACTAACGGCTGCGTAGCCCACAGTGGTCTTGCCACTAGTGACAAATGGGCTTTTTTCCCCAGTGTCACTTTCTTAATCTAAGTGAAATATCTTAATGATCAATGTGGTGAACAAGTTGGTTTTGCTTAACTTTGAACACTGTATATAGATCAGTATCTTTAATTTTCACATAGAGATCTGCAACAGCATTTAATGGCTTTCCCCACTATACATCTTCTTAAAAGTGTAATATCTTGCTTTTTCTCACTTTCAAGATCGTCCAGAGCTAAAACCTGGCATAGATTACTGCTTGTTCTGGTTTACAGGCAAGTACTCACGACCTGACAGCCTTGCAGATGTTAAGTTTTTGGTTCCTTAGTTTCTCTCCATATTTTGTGGCTAAAAGAATGTGCCGGCTTGTCAAGTCATGCACGGTTGTCGTTCTCCCCCTTACTCCTTCCTTACTGTTACAAGGGCTCAAGGAACAGCATTAGTGGCGTCTGATTAGACAGATCACATCCTGAAGAGATGTATCTTGGTGAGCCATAAATTTCATTACAGTTCTTAGCAACTGGCAAGAACAAAAAAAAAAAAATCCAATAAGCTTTGGTCTTAAAGGATTCTTGGTTCCAAAGACATGAAACTGATTATCTTGCTGGCTGTTGTATTTTTGTACATTATGATTTTACAGTAGGAGGAGTTTTTTATGCTATACAGGGAATAGTGCACGTTCATGCAACGTGCATGCTTTTCTCTGTCAAATGCCTTTGGTTGTTCCCCTCACCAGTAACTGTGAAGTTTCATTTTTTTTTAACTTTCATTAAATATCACAGATGTTATATATAGTTGCTCCATCTTTTTTCATTCTCAAGCATTATTAAAAGTAACAGCCTCACGTTGGAGGTTGTATCAAGCACTGGTAATTCAGGTGATCAAATACTAAATTCCATGTAAATGTGAACTCTGAGCTGCTCTGGCACCTCTCTTCTCTGATTGTCTGATAAGTGAAGTACAGTTGAAATCCTGCTACCTATCTGTAAGGTTTTGTTTTTAATTGCATTTGCTTTCTCCAGCTTGGGAGTAGTTCTGCATTTCTTGCCAAGTTGCAGACTTCCACATGCAGAATTTGGGGCTTGTTAATAAAAACGCTGCCTTTTGATATGACCTTGACTCAACCTCCTTAAAGATCGGTTTCCAGCAGTGAACAGCCTGATTCAAAGGATCAACCTTCGGAAACGACGAGATTCTTTCATCTTGGGTGGCGTCATTGGCATCTGTACCATCCTACTGCTGCTCTACGCCTTTCATTGATGGATGTGCCCCCGTGGACTCTGCTAAACTCATCACCACCATCCCTCCCCCCCAGTCAAGGAAAAGCGAGTGGGGGAAGAGACAGACTTGGAACAGCCTGCTCTTTGTGGCTGGGAGTATCAGCATGATGTCTAAAGTTTAGGATGGTAGACTGCGACACTGGTTTTGGGTTGAAGCTGCAGTGTTTCTCCTTCCCTGCCATACATCTTCCTTTGGTTAAATTAGATGGTCTTTTTTTTTTTTTTTTTTTTTTCTTCTTTAATTCCCTTTTTCACTGCAAGGTAAGTAAACGTGGGACTCTTAACAAAACCAGTAGAACAGCTGCTGTGCTCAGCGATGCTGGGGAGGTCTGTTGTTGGCTGGTAGGTGGAAAAAGTGTTAGGCATCCCTGGGCTGAAAGCTGCAGGAAGCCTGCTTCCCCGCTAGGCCAAGCACAGTACTGAACACTTTTGCCCTATGAGAAGAATATTGCAGCTTTAAGCCATCAGGTTGCTCTACTACTAAATACATGTTCTGTAATTCTTTTTAACTCATGGCTGAGATACTAGTTATTTCTGCGTTATTTGTGCTGTGAAAACTGTGCTTCACGCAAATTCCTCAAAAAA
The DNA here is from genome assembly GCF_011077185.1 of Oxyura jamaicensis. Taxonomy (NCBI): domain Eukaryota; kingdom Metazoa; phylum Chordata; class Aves; order Anseriformes; family Anatidae; genus Oxyura; species Oxyura jamaicensis. The sequence goes on from NC_048911.1 coordinate 7,196,120, forward strand.
AAAATGGATTGTTCAGTTCACTTTTTGCACAGAATATGAATAAACTACCCTCTGAGGAACACTTATAGTTTTTTTTTGTGGCTTTAAAGGGACTCACAAGTCCCCTTTTGTAAAAAGGGAGCACAGTGTCCTAGCAGCTGTTTACCATAGTGTTCAGTCATCTGAAACGTGACCAAACGTGAGTTCACCTAAAAAGAGTCTTTTGGGTGTAAATACTTGGATTTTGGATGACATCATAAAGGTCTTTATAAAGACATGATTGAAAAGCCTATATTGTAATTTACATAAAGTTATTCTAATAGCATTAATATTTTTACACTGTAAGTAGGATATAATCTAAACTGTCAATTGGAAATTAAAATTATGATGGTTATAGCTGAGGCAAATGTATCTAAGTGCAAAAGTTTGGGACGTGCCTCCTCGTAGTAAAGAGCTGAATGTATGAATAGTGAACCAAGTTTCATTTACCATTATCTGGGGGGAAGTATTTTTTTCTTGTCCAGACATGGAACATGAACCCTGTTGTGTTTGTGTCAATAAACAAAACCGATGTCAGGAATGGCTTTGATATTGCAGATTCACAAGTTACGGATTTTTTCTGCTCTCTCAATGGCTCTTTTTCCATCTGTCATATCATAACCCACTAAATTGAAACCGAGGCACTGAAATCTCTTTCTAAGAACTCGATTAACTCTTTTCGCGGTGAATTTACAGTGCTCCTAACTGGTTTCACGTATGCCATTACCCACAAATGCCAGGTAGTCTCCGGGTTCTCTTCTGGAACAGGGTCTAGTGGGACACTCGCAATATTTTTACTGCTTTTTATAGTGTCTGTGAAGTACCTGTCGGAGGGAATAGAGACTTGTGCCCGTCTGGTGTGCAAAACCACACTGTTGCGCCTAAAACGTTTGTATGGATTTGAAGGCTTATTTGCAGAATAGTAACTTTGTGCTAAAAAGTCTACGAGGACTTCTAATCAAGTCATCGTGTAATTTGGGATTCGAAAGTGTTTGGAATGAATGTGTGTAAAACGGTGGGGCTCGTATTTTAAATAAAGGGTGATTTCTTGGGATGATCTGGGAATGTTCCTGGTTTGAAATAAAGTGTTCATTAAAGGGGTTTATGGAAAACCTTGATGGGTAAAGGAAGTTTTATTAATGAATCTGTGTGCTGGAAGATCAAACTTCATTTCCCCTGATGCTTTTTCTTTGATTCCACCCCCACAGGACCCTGATCAGCAGTTGTCCTTCTGTTTAGGATTTGTAGGATTTGATCGCTATATAGTTGGCAGTATAAGATCTGCGGTATCGTAAATAAATTCATTTACTTAATCTTAAAGCCAGTCTTTTTTACTGGACTTAATTGATTATTTGGTGCATATATTTAATCTTATTGTGTGAAAAAGCTGCTATGGAAAATGTGTAGATTATAATAAATATGTAAACATGATTGACTTTTCATGTCATGAAGATGTTATGGAGGAACTGATATATTTTAGTACGAAATAATAGAAATATGCTGAATTATCTCTGATAAAGCTTTACTGGAAGTGGTTTCAGTATTTACAACCCCTCTGTGGTTTTTATTTGTGTTGGTTTTGCATTGGAAAATACATTTAATTAATCTTGTAATCTCCCTTTCATTATCTTCTCTAGCTATGTGAGCGGGCATTTTGCATTGCTCTCTGAAGTGATGTGCTTGCACATAGCCGAAGGGGAAGGATGTGCTAATTCTCCTGAATAATTCTCCTGAATGTCTCTAATAACATGAACTTGTAGGTAGGACAATGGACTGGTAAAAAGAAAACAATGGGTAGGCTTAATCTCAAATTCCAAAATACAGGTTTGTGCATCTCCTATTGCTATGTATGTTCTCCAAGTTTCTTCTTCAGTATAGTTCCTCTTGCTCTAAGGAAGAAAAAGTCCTTAAAGAATTCTCATTTCTGCAATTCCTGGCAAAGTTGCAGTTTTGAAACTCATCCAAGCAGAATTGTGCTGAGAAAATTGTTAGTAAGCCATAGAAATGAAGTGAGTAAATCCACGTTTCTGCAGGGCACATCGTTTCCTTCCTCTCTCCTTCTTAAATTTCTTCTTTATTATTGCCAGTACACAAGCACCAACTTTAAACCTGTCCACCAGCCCCTTGGGTAAACATTAGAACACAAGGGACCCTTTCCTTCCCCAAATGGACACAAATATTTTTAGGCTTTTTTTGTGTGTGTGTGTTTTTCTCTGATCTTCATGCTCCAGCTGCTTGAGCAGAGGGGGCACAGGGGCAGCACCAGGTGTTTCATATTCAAGTGGTGAGCATTTGGGTGGCCACAACCCAGAGCACAGCTGAAGCTTATCCTTGCCCCTTGCTCAAAGGTGTGCAAGCAAGGCTGGAGGCAGGGCTTTGCCAGCCTGGAAAGGACCTGGGACCAAGCAATGTGGTGCTTCTCTTCTCTGAGGGTGAGTTTGCCCTTCCTTGGGGAGGTGCATTTTTCTAAATCAATCCTGATTTTCTAAGTCAATTCTGAGCTTGTCAGCTTTTGGATATCAAGGTGTGCTGTAGTGTGATGAATCCAGTAGGAATTTAATCAACTGGACTTTTCTGTTTGTAGCTTTCAAAGTCATTTTGTTTGGAAGGCCTTAAGATGACTGTGAGAAGAAAGAGTTAGTTCCTCACTGTGCGTCAAAAATGCATGAGCATTTTTAGGCATTTTTAGGTGATGTGAAAGTTTCAGATAAGTTCCCCAACAACTTGTCCTCAAGGGCTACGCTCTCGGAGGATCTGTGTTCATGAAGTTCCCCCCAAACTGCTATGCAGGGAGTGGAGGCTGGTCTGCCGCTTCTGGCTGTGAAACTCAATCAGGATTGTTTTAATTCTCTAAACCTAGCAGCTTGTTTCCCAAGATCACTTAATGCAGGATCTTTTTTTTTTTTTTTTTTTTTTTTTTTTGGGGAAGGAGAGGTAACAGCTATATCACTTTTGAAGGAAGAAATAATTCTTAAACTCCTTATAACAGTACTAGATTATGCAGCCCTTCAGAGCAGTGGTCTTATTGAGCAATGTAAAAGGAGTCCAAAATGATAAACATACTGACACAAAACTGAGCCATATTCCAGGTGAAATCCTCTTGGTGCCCGTATCTGATGTGCTGACTGGATATTTGAAACCAGTGTGATGCTTTCAGCTCTGAATATGTAAGCGGTTGTTTGTCTGTCTGCTACAGAGTGAGGAAAGCAGTTGAAATCAACGCTCAAGATAACAAAAAGCACACACGACTTTCTCACAAAACATCCCAATGCAGACTTCTGTAAATTAGTTTTTGATGACACTTTCTGATCTTTTTCTTCTTTTCGTATAGCTACTTGAAACTTATTGTATCTATTTTTTTCACCTATTGTGCATTCTCTGTATATATTTAAAAAGCTTTGATATGTAATTTAATAATAAATTAGAATTCTAAGCAAGGCGCTTGGTTCTTTCCCCATGACAATCTTTGCCTACTCGAGCTTCCGTGAAGATGCAGAGAAGACTTGGTAACTCACCTCTCCAGGTTGGGATTGTCACTGAATGTACACATGACTTTGTTCTCCAATTTTGTGCCAAATGCCAGCTGTGTTGGAGCATTTCCTGACCCAGGTGCTCGGTTTGGTGGGACCTGTTCCTCCTACCTGTGCGTTCTTGGAGCCCCCTTCTCGCCTTCTGTTTCAGGCATCCACATTGGAGGGGTTTGAAGGTAGTAAGATGCCTTTCTTTTGTAGTGCTTTGGCAGATGGAAACAAAGATGGTTTTCTTTGAAGGTAAGTTTTAAGAAGGTTTCTGTATACCCATAGTATGGGACATAAATTCCTAAATGCACACCAAAACTGATGTTGTGAAGGTGTTGAGGTGTTCACCATCCCCCTTTTTAACATACTTCTCTGGGCTTTGATACCTTTTTCCCCCTTCTCTAATCACAACACAAATCCCCAAATAAGCCAGTACTTTGAATACAGACCAAGCAGTTGTAAGAACTCACAATGAAGTTGTGCTGCAGCGTGCAATTACCCGGTACTGCTGCGCTCTGGACAGCCTCCGTCCATGAGTGTCCAAACCAGGCGGTGGCATGCCTGAAGAACTGGAAAGGGTTTCTCCACCCATCAGCATCTGGTGTTTCTCTAACTGGTTGCTGCATCTCGCAATGTCACTCGGATTTATTTTCTCAAACAAGAAAGTCTGGCTGGTGGTGCGATACCTGCCCATCTGCGTAAGAGCCGGAGCGAGGAGAGGTCATTAGCTTCCTGTCAGCACTGTTGTGCTGTGCCTGTGATGCTGCTTTAAAGATAAATTTCAGTGTCCTTAATGTGCCTACTAAATATTCAGGAATGACCATATCCTTTCTCAAGGGAAGGTTTAGGCTGGATGTTTCATGCTGGAGAACTACAGAAACTGCTTTGCAAACGGAGAGGCGGCTCTGCCTTCCGACAGCGGGCAGCGCCGTTCGTTCCTCCAGCAGCGGCGCTGGTAATAAGTGGTGCATAAAATTCCATCTTCGCTTGGATTAGGAAGTAAATTATTGATGGAGCTGAACCCTTTTTTCCAACTCCCCGTACAGTCAATAATTCATTGTGGCACAAGCGTAAGATTTATATTTTTAACCATCCACCTCCCAAAGTACCGTTGTTTGTGTTGCAAACTGTTGTCCTTCTGACAACCTCGGGCTCTTTGTGCATTATGGATCAGCTCTGCTCTGCCCCTTCGGTCCTGGTGCAATTCCCCGAGCAGATTTCCTGCTGAGAGGGAACTGAGCAGGCCATGAGAAATTCATAAGGAGAGACGGGAGTGGCGTTGTTTTATCTGTGTGGCTGAACGCGGGAGATGTGCTGCTGTGTGGACGGGAGATTTTCTGATGAAAGATTCAAAACTCAACGTTTACCAAATGTTCCTTTATCCGGAACAAGGGTCTGCAGGTACAGAGACCGCTTGCAGTGTCAGGGATGTGCTTGTTGAACACTGAAGCCTTCATCTTGCCCCTCTGCGAGCTGTTTGAGGCCTCCACACCTGTGTGCTGGTGCTCATCTCCTCCTTTGTGTCTTCCTGTCACTGCCACCCTCCTTGGTCTTTGTTCCTAACGGGACCCTGAGGCTTTGCTAACCCACTTCTGGCAGCACGAGTACAGCAGGCGGAAAGCTCTGGCTGTGATCAGTCCCTCTGCCTTTGAAGCAGCGTTTGCAGTTCCCTCATTGTGTATTATTTTCCTGTTGTTTTTCCACTCTCATGCCCTGTGAATCCTCTGCCAGTGGTGTGATTTTAAGAAGTCTTCTCTGATTGAGTCCTTTCAGGTCTTTGCATCTTGTGATGCTTTTTCCACTCTGCTGCCCTTCAGATCCTCCTCCCTTGCTGGGTGTTTTGGCTTCAAGTACACATTTCAAACACGTGAATTAATTTTTGGTCTCATCATTTTCATCTCTTAAAAATCTATCCTTCCTTTGAAGTCCAGAGAGGCTGTCTTGGAACTACTTGAAGCTTATCAATCAAAACCACACCTGGAGCTCTGTCTGAACCCTCACAGATGATGCTCACCTTGGTGCACAGGCTCAGCGTGCTCTCTCCTCTGTGCTGCAAACAGGTAGACAGACCGGTGCCTTCAGATGTTTTGTTTCTCTTCTTATCTTCCTTGCTCACACCCAACTGCCTGGTGCAAGGTTCGTGGGAGAGGAGAGAGTGTTCTTCATCTTTTGTCTTTCTAAAGATACATGGAAAAACCTGGTGGCTCCTTGCTGCCAGCTACAAACCCCAATCCCATTTTGCTGCCAGCTGTACCGTGGAAACCGATGGTGTTACTGGTACGTGTGCCTGGGTCAGTCTGTTACAGGCCTGTCGGGCTGCAGACCGGTGCTGAGCTGGCTTTTCTCAGGGCAAAATGCTGCTGGAACATCACACTTTTAAGGGAGCCTTTTCTTGGAGCTCTGCAGGGTGCTCAGGAACGTTGCAGGTGGAAAAAGGCATCGTGAACACAGTGGCGGGGTGTCCCTGGTGGGTCCGGCTGCTGCCACGCAAACATTCACTATGTTAGCGAGGAACGGGACTGTGAAAGGGCTTTCTTGCTACTGGAGGCTGGTGATGACCCAGTGACGGAGCTGGACTATGGTGGAGGCCTGGAGCTGCCAGGCTGAGGCCTGGGCTGGACCCGGCCTCCCCTGAGGCCGGATGGCGCCTGTCAGGTCGGGCGCAGATCGGGGCAGGCGTGGATGTTTCCCCGCTGTGCCACGAGGGGAGTTCCCTCTAGGTCAGGCATGTCTCACCAGCGCTAAATTTACTCTAAAATATTACCGAGATGGGGCGGCTTGTGAGTCAGGCCTATAAAAGCACGCCTCGCTTATGTAAAGAAATGCAGCTTGTGAGGAGGCAGGAGGCCATCAGCCTCCCGCGGAGGCCGGGCGGTGATGGGGTGTCTGCCCTCCCGAAATAAGCGAGGCTCTGCAGGCAGGGACGGCTCCTCCGGGTTGGGTCTGTGCCTGAGAGCAGGGCTGAGGTCTGCAGCCACCTCTCCCTGAGTTTCCACGAGTTTCAGGAAATAATTTCCAACCTCTATTCCAACTCAGAGTTAAATAAATGGAACTGGGGGGGGATAAATAAGTTCATCTGCTCTTGTCCAGGAATATTCAGCTTGAGCTACGCTCCTGTGGGAGAGGGAAGGAGCCATGTGAGGGATGCTGCTGTGGGGATTCTGGCTTTTGTGTCTTTTCCTTTCATTCAGGTCTGTGTGTTTGGCCTTTGAAAATCCCCACCTCCTAGGCAGCTGTGTTTGCTAGCTGAACGTCCCCGAGCACTGGGCTGCTGTGCAGCTCCCACCATGGCTCAGCTGCACCTGAGGCGAGCTCCTCGCCCTGCCCGGGGTGAGGATGCTCCTGGGCTCAGTGACCGAGCCCTGGCCCCTCTGCAGTCATGGTGCCAACAGCAGCGCTGGGACTGGGACGGGGGGAGCCGGTGTGTCCCCCTGCTGCTGCTTCAGCTCCAGGAGCTCCAGCTTATACCTTCTGTAAATGTTGCAATGTGGAAAACAAAATCGAGGTCTAAATAGAGCATCCTTTAAAGATTAAATGTCTTCCCAACATCCTTTTAATGGTTTGCTGCTGCCCTGGCCCAGCTGCTTCAAACCTGTCAGGGTGCAGGGGGTGAATTGCCCTGTTTCCTTCTGCTGCCCAGATGAAATTGATGACGTGATCCGTTTGCATCGATCCTCGCTGGGAAGGAGCGTACCATACGGGTTTTAAGGGATTGGACCTGAGACCAAATAATTGGAAACAAATGCTTTAGAACCAGCAGCCTATAATTAAACCTCTCCAAGGCACAGCGAGCTCAGCAGAAGGAGGCATTTTGCTGTGAAGACTTCCCGTCTTTGTTTCATGCTGTGTGCTATTAAAGCAAACAACCTAACAAGCTTCAGCAACGTTCGGCAGCTCTTGACCAAGAATAGCATCTAACCTTACAGCTAAGCTGGAAACAATGAGGACCATCAGTCTTCACATTTTAGCACATAAACTAGGTAGCTTGGCTCACGGAGAAATCCCCATGACTCTATTTTTGGTAATCTAGAGCTTGCGGGGTGAGAGATTTCATCTTCTGAGGCATCCAGCAGTAACCACCAGAAGGGAAAGGTCCCGATTTAGAGCAGTGCCCTGATCTGCTGAGGCAGTTTGTACTTAGCTGCGCAAGCTGTCTTTTCCTGTTCTCAGTCATATGCATTTTAACCACCACTCTTACAAAGTTTGTAGAATATGTCATGCCTGATTTAAAAAAATATGAGCTTGGGACGTGATGGAAATGTCTGCCTTGTGCCTGTGGGGTCAGCCAGGCTCCTGGTGGAGAGCCTTGTGCAGATGGGTGAGCCGTTGCTGCGTGGCTCTGCCTGCCTCAGTGGCAGTCTTAATTTGGTCTTAACATCTACAGCTAATTACCTTTCTGCGAGCAGGGAGAAGATTGAGGTATGATCTGTCTGTTTTGGCCCAGAATTGAGCTCCAAGCCCCTCGTGTCTGTGTAGATGAGGGTGATTTAACAGAGCCAGACGTGTCTGTGTGCTGCTCGGATGACCGGCACCATTTCACGCTGCTCCCACCTGGTTCTGGGGTGGCTGCAGCACCCCGAGCTCTGGCTCGGTCACCCCACAAGCAACGTGCCAAGCCCTCCACTGCACTTTCTACAACAGCATCCAGTGTTATGAATGAGAGAGCAAATTTGCTTTCCCTGTGCTTAATTTGTAGCTCCCATGTACAGCAAAGTCATGGAAACCAGATGAAGAATTGGTGACCAACTTTGTGTCCCTTGCTTGAACCCCCAAACTCATGCAAATTCATTAGCCAAGGCAAACTTAAAGAGGTGAATGGAGAGCCTATAGTGTTTAGTAGAAACCCTATGCAACATGGAAATGGGATGTAAACCTCTTGATGTTCCTTGGTGTATCTATTATACATGAGCCATCAGAGCAGCATATTAATAAAACAGGAGGCTAAAGCACTTGGCACTCCCAGCTCTTTAGCGAAACATCAGAGCAGAGGCTGTCAGCCTCAGTCTTTGAAGCCTGGAGCTTGCATCTGCCCAGCTGCTTCAGTGACACGGTCAGGATGCTTGGGGGATGCTCCCATTGAAGGGAGCTCTCTCCACTCTCTGTGTGTTGTTTTTTTTTTTATGCTAGCAAGATTCTCCTCCTCCAGGACAAAAATATCCTCCTTTTCTGCTCAGCCTTCTTGCATGAAGGATTTTTTAAGCAGTAAGCGACAAGGCCAAAGATGGAGTTAAAGCGACCTCAGACATCAGTGTGCTGAGATGCAAACCACTTCTGTTCCTCGAAAGCTCTCCTCACTGGGGCTGCTCTGTCCAGCCTTGTGCTGTGCACGGGGCCCTTGGTTTTGCTGAAGAATAAGTGAATGACACTGAACTTTCTAACTGTCTGAGTTTCTTCTCTATCAAGGCAGACAAAGGTGGCTCTTTGGACCTCCCTGGCACCAGGCTCAAGCTTGCAGAGCTTCTGGGCAAGCAGAGGCAGGAAGGGAAGCTGCTTTGTGCCAAGCCTGACCTCAGTGCTAAATGGGATCAGCTGCAGCAGAGGGGAAGGCAGGAGCTGCTTGGCTGTAAGCGTTCATGGGTGGTGATCCCTAAAAACAGAGAGCAGTTGGAGCAGCTGAAATCCTTGCCCTGCTACGCGAAGCTGAACATCAGCACTGGTGCAGTGCGAGGGGGGCAGTCAGGAGTGAGAACCAGCAGTTGTAGCCGGGCTTGTGGTTTCCAAAGGAACGCGCACGCCAAAGCAATAGGGTTAATTTGTTCACGTTATCGGCAAGCTACAGGGCCCTGAAGGAGGTAGAGAGCGTGCTGTGGAAGAAGGGACGGGGCATGGAGGGGGGGCTGAGCCTGGCTGCGGGACTGTGTGGCCTCTTACCGGGCACCCCGAGCCGAGCGTGGGCTCAGAGCCCTGGGCTGTGGCAGATCCAGGGCTGATTATTGTTCCTTTGCTTCCTGAGGTGCACCTGAGGGTAACAGAGCTGTGTGCCCAGCAGTTTACAGACGTTTAGTTTGCACCTTTCTCTTGCTTTGAGTACCAGCAGGGGGGGTGTTCCTCCTCCCCAGCCAAAACTACAGCTTGCTTCCTTAGGAAAGCAAAAGGTATTTATCATAACGCTGCCTACGAAAGTGTCAGGCAGCCCAAAGCTTTCCTGGGCCTCACCAGAGGCTGAGGGGTTTGGGTACAGACCACCAGTCCATTCACCACGCTGCAGTGTGGGTGCAATGAATCCCTAACCCTGGCTGTGGTATTGGAAGAGCTGAACCCATCCCATCGCGGGCACGGTGCCGCAGAGGAGGGCTGGAAGCTCCACGGGCTGCCAGAGGGATGCTGGACGGGGTGGTTGTGCACGGATCCTGTGGCAGACCGGTGCGTCCACACACAGGCACCACTGGTTGGGCACGAGGCATGTTACACCCGTGGGTGGGAAGGGGAAGGGCTGCAGCCGATGCTTTCGGTGACTGATCTGTCCCTTCTGCTCTCTGACATGCTGCTGTCTGCTGCCAGTTGCTACTGTGTGTGTGTATTTGCAACCCACTGCACCCAAATACCCTCTGATCTGCTCGCTCTTGGAGTGAGAAGCAATAATTAAATGGCTAGGTCAAATTTAATTATTTTTTTTTTCTTGTATAGACAGAAGAAATAAGTTCAGCCATGACCATGCATGTTACATTTTATTTTTTTTTTCTCATGCCAAGAAATACAAAGGAAGTATGTCAGGTATACCGCATCGTCCTGCAGGGAAGGAAACACCGATCAGCAAACCCCAGCCGACATTCCTGCTGTGTCTGTGCTGTTTTGTGGATCTGACTTTTCCAGCTGGGCTTCAGAGGGGCTGAGGCTGTGCACGGCAGTGGTTACAGCGGCGGGGGGAATGTCCCCAGTGCTGCCACGCATGGATCCTGCCCTGGCACCATCGTGCAGGGGCTGGGAGCATGTGGCCCCGCATCGGGGCTGCCCTGGGGGTACTGCACAGCTTCCCTTCCCCGTGCTTCGTATCCCACGTGGGTATTTCTAGGTTGGAGTTTTGCTACCTACTGGCGTTGGCAAATGCTTTGCAAATATTCCCACTCTGAAAAGGCTGCTTCCTCCCCGCACCCTTTGGCTCGTGCCCAAGCATAGGAGCTTTCAGTCCAAATCGCCAAAATTAAAGGATGTGCACAGGAAGAAAATGAACCTTAAATCTGCAATTGCTTGAGGTGGGGCTGGGGCTGTGGTTCTGGGCCATGCTCAGTAACAAGGTGCAAGGGCAGGGCTGGGGGATTTGGAGAGAAAGCCACGGGACCAGCACCCAGGGCATGGCTGATGCAGCAAACCAAAAGCAGAGCTTTTGCTGCTTTCCTCCCTTTGTGCTAAAATCCCTCTGGTCTCCTCTGCAGACGTTCCCCAGCCTGGCACCGTGTTGCCGTAAGCCAGCTGACCCGTGCTGCTCTCCGCATCCTCCCAGCCGCTGGAAGGACGATCAGCCCATCTACAAATCACTCCTGAATCACTCCTAGTGCGTCCTTCCAGCATCCCCCTGCCCAGTGGGGGCTCTGCTGGGCATCCCTGGGGAGAGGGACCCCAGAGGCCGGGTGCCAGCGGGGTCCCGCAGCTCCACGTGCCAGCTCCTTCCTGATCCGCGTGGCTCCGTCCCACCAGGACCTCACACTTGTCGATCCCAACTCCCACTCGGACTCGCTTATAGCTGCGTTTCCCACCTTCTGCATCTCCTCAGCGTGCTGTCCTCCTACCAGCCGCACTGCGCTGTCAGGTAAGGCTGGGTGGCCGCCGTGCCGCGTGGAGCTCGCCTCTTCCCTGCTTTGCTGGGGGGAGAAGCTGGCCAGATCCCGAGGATTTCGTGTTTTAGTTGGAAACAGAAAGCCTGATGCTGATGTGGGAGCCTAGGGGAGGCTGCAGCCGGTGGCAACGAGCTGTGACATAAGCAATGGGTCTTGTGAGTGGAGATGGGGAGGTGAAGCCTTTCCATGGCATTATTCTTGTATTATTGTGATCGCCCATCCACAAAAAAACAAACTTTGAGAGAGGAGCGGTGGTGCCTGGACATGCAAAGCAAGGTGCTTGCACTGAATTGGCAAAAAATCATGAGGAGTGTTTTTGTTTCCTTGTTCAAAGCCCAAAGGAGGAAAATTGGGTCCCAGTGGCCTCGGGGTGGATTCTACCAGGGCTTTGCTCCTCGTAACACGATCCTGTGTGAGGTGCCATCAAGGGCTGGGGCTCATCAGCTTCTTCCTTGGCCAGCACAGCTATCAGAGCAGGGTGAGACCCTGGGTGCTGTGGGGAGCAGCTTCCCGAGGGGCTCCTGGCAAAAGCTTTGCAAAGGGTCAGGCTGCAAAGTGCGTCCGGAGGTTGTTGGAGAGCAGGGGAAGAGCCTCCGTGTCCGGCTGGTCCTGAGGAGTGTATTTCTCTGGTGCGACCCGACGGCAGGATTGCAAGGAAAGGAAATATTTGATGTCAGGAGTGCCTGGAGAGGCTTTCAGCTGGATCTCAGTGCAGGACAAGGCCCAAAAAGGTGTATTAAAGAGTGCAGAGCGGTGCAATTAGCTTTAACCAGAAAGAAGAGTAGAAAAGGAAAGGAGTTGAAGTGTCTTCGGTTTTATAATCTTTAATTCCGGGCTGCGATGTGGTCACCTCAACAGCCCGGTGCTCCAGGCTAGGGCAGAAGGCACTAACCCCATGTAGGTGCATGCAACAGATCATCACCGTGGGTGTTCATCTTTAGTGAATTTTAGTGCCTCCGCTGCTCCTGCTTCTCCAGCCAGGGACTTCTCCAGCCCAGCTCCGTGCAGCCGCTCGCCATCCCCTGCCCATGCCAGGGCTCCCGGCCCAGCCTGAAATGCAGCGTGCACACGTGGCTGTACAGATCCCTTTGGAAACATCAGATTCAAAGGAATTATGCACTCTCTCCTATTTATATTGAGGAGAAAGAAAAAACGTTGTCTTTTCTGAGCTGCTCGTGCATGTGACTCAGAGCCACTTTGCCTCCTGTGCCTTTAGCAGAGCAAAGCGCCGAACCGCCGCGTGCGGGGCTGCAGGGCTTCGTCGTTAGCCACAGGAAAGAAGTTCGGGCTCTTTAGAGGAAAGGCTTTATGTAGTGATAAAAATAGCATTTAAGTCCTTCATTTCATGCTCTCAAGTGCTGTAGTTTTCCCTGGACGCCGGCCTGTCCTGTCCTTGGGGATCCCTCCTGGCTTTGCCGTACGCTGGCTGTCAGTGGCTCAGGACAAAGCCACATCTTGGCCAGCCAGCAGCATTCGGGTTCAGGGCTTAAGAAGGAAACTTTTGGGGGATTTGATGGGACAGAGGCAGCATCTGCAGCCTACCCATAAGCTGAGGGGTTCAGTCTCAAAGGGAAGGCGTCTGGTGAGAGCGGGGACAAGAGCAGAAACCACGGAGCACCCTGATGGACGCGGCACCAGGCTGAGCACAAAGCTTTCCCTAGCACCAAGGGCAGAAAACAGAATTGCTAAAGGGAAGGTAGTGAATTTGGTCCATTTTTAGAAGCTTGTAATTTCTAATAAAGCACAGGCAAAGGGGCGGATGGGGAGGCAGCCCGAGAAAGTGCTGTAGTAACATGCTATTGCTCTGAGTCCCTGGAACCCCTTTGAACTTAGAGGAAAACATCAGCGGTGTGTCCAGGGGAAATGGCTCCCCTACCCCCTAGGTCCAAAGAACATCTAGCCAGAGAAAACTCCGTAAGGAGGAGCAATCAAACAGGAGAATGTTCCCAGCTATGCCCCTGGGGCATTGCAGAGCGAGGATTTATGGCCCAAGCTGCCTCCCTGCGTGCCCCTCGTGTTCACCAGCTTGGAAGGGACGAGGGTGCCAGGAGCTGGGAGGTTTCTCCTGGCACCCCTTGCTGTGCTGTGCAGCAATTCCCCACGCAGACAAAGCCCTGGGATGCATTGGGTTTGGTCTGAGTTTTTTCCAGATTAACTCAGGGAGCAGGGGAAAACATTTCGTGCCCCAGGGCAGGCCGGGGGTGCAGCTCCCGGTCGTGAAATTGTGCCAGCAAAGTTTTGCTAAAAGAGGCTCGGCTAACACGGAGCCAGCGGATATGGCCAGGAGCCATCTACAGAGCCCGGGTACAACGACAGGCGGTGAAACCTTGCATAGTCTGGGTGGCAAATACAGTACCAGAGCCTGTGCCAGCCCGCGGCAGGGACGGGCAGGAGGTGGGGATGGGGATGGCAGAGGGGGCCGCGCATCGTGGAAGACTTGGCAGGGCACGGGGAGGGGGGGCAGGCAGATCAGGAGGAGCAAAAAAAGTCAAGTGTTCTTTACATGTCGTTAAATACAAAATGTTAAAAAAGAATACCGTTTGTGGAACCGGCCCCAGCCAGCTCCAGGGGTGCTGGAGATGTTCAGAGACGCAGAAGGGCGCGTGAGGGGTGAAGAGAGGAGCAGGGATCCTAAACCCCTCTGCACCTCTGAAAATCTCCTGGGAGGTCCTCAGCTGAAGCCCAGCGGGGTGAGGGGAGATGAGCACGGATGGTGACGGGGTCTGGGTCGTGCTGCAGCTTTTGGCTGATGGACAGGACAGGACATAAATGCTCGAGCGGGTAGCGTGGGCTCTCCGAGCCTCGGTGCCGCTGCTGCAGATTAACCAGGCTCTTTCCTCAGCGAGCATTAACCTCGCTTCAGGTGCCCGGAGAGAGAAATGTGTGGTTGCACGGAGAAAGCATGTTTCCTTCCATTAAAATCCCCACCGTGGGGCCGGCCGAGGAGGAGCCTGGCGTTCTGCTGCAGCAGCATCCTGCTCTGCCGGCTCCGACATCTGCTGCCAGTGACAAAAGAGCTTGTAGGAACAGACGTGGAGAGCATTCCCAAAGGCATGCAAATGGTCATTGTCTCTTTTTTGTTGTTGTTGTTTTTTTCATCGAAAATACAAAAGCAACCCCCACGCCCTCCAGCTCCTGTGGCCCCAGAGGAGCCGGGCTCCTTCTGCAGCTCGGCTTTCCTCCGGCCCCCAACAGCTCTCGGCTCCCGATGGCAGTTTGAGCTTTTTTTTTTTTTTTTTTGTCGTAGAGACAGAGAACGTAATGATTTAAAAACCAACAACCCCCCAAAAACACAGTCGCTTGTGCCAGAATTCTTAGAGGGGATTCCTCAGAGTGTCCTGGTCCGTCCTTAGGTTTTCTTTAAAACAAGCTTCGTTCCCGAAACTCCCTTCTTGCCCTTCGCCAGGAGTTGTCTCCCCGCTCCGTCAGTTTTACTGGAGGGGAATGAGGTAGTGGGTTTCCCCTTTCTCCTCTCCACTCGGCACCCGAAGCTCTTCCCCATCCCTCCTCACGATGTTTTCGTCCCAGCCCTCGTCCGGGCTCGCTCCCAGGGGGCGGCGGAGCAGAAGCGCGCGTTCCTCCAGGGCGGCCCCCCTACGCTGTGACAAGTTTTTGTTGCGAGGCTGAAAGTAAAAACCCCAAAAGGAGAGTTGTCTTCCTCCTCTTCGAGGTATTTGCATGCTAAAATGTCTTCTAGGAAACTGTAAAATAAAGAGAGGCTTAGGGCAGCTTCCAGCAGTCACAGAGATGTCCCCGATGCTCTTGGCTGGGGCTTTGGGTTCGAGCGGCCGAGAGCCGAGCTTCCCGTTAGCCCAAGCAGTGCTGCCAGCGGCCCTGGCAGGTGGCTTTGGGTCGGGGAAGGTCCCCAAACACTGGGGGACAGCACCCCTGGGCAAGCTGGATCCCTTCACTTTCACCCCGCTACAGGTTTCCAAACCCACCGCAGCCTTGCCAAGGGTTTGGGTTTTAGCCTAAATGCCTCTTGGCTGGGAGATCTCCTCCAGACACCGGTTATGGGGCAGCTCTGGGGGCACTTCTCCTCCTGGTCACCTGCACAGCGTGTATTGCTACCACAAGCAACCCCTTCTCCAAGGTATTTTGCACACACAGGTGCTGTTTGTGGTGGTCCCATGGGGGACTTCAGTGCCCTTATGCTGCGGTTGGGGTGGGAACGGGGCATCCTACAGGCAGGACTGCCCTATAAACTGCTGGGACAGCACCCGAGGAACTGCACGGGGTCCCTGCTTGAGCTGGGCAGGGAAAAAGGGAAGGAAATGTTACCTCTGATGCTGAGTGAAACGTAGAGCACGATGATGATGGTCCCCAGGACGATGGAGACGATGCTGAGCAGGCGGGCCATGCGGCCGAGGCGCCGCGCTCCGTCCATGTCCCCCTGCTGCCCGCTGTTCCTCGACTGGGGGGAAGCACAGAGAGAGGCTCCTGAGAACTGCACCAGGGCGATGCTCTGGCTGCAGTCCCCAGAATGAGAGCGGCTGCGTCAGCAGGGGCCTGGGCTCCTGTCTCTGACAGTTTGGTGCCCTGGGGTGGCCCCGCGGGGATGCTTCCGTGGGCAGGAGCTGCATGGGACGGGGTCTGCCTGGTGTCGGATGGACTCTGAGGTGTCCCCAGAGGGGGACCGCCTGTCCCACTGCCCATTCCCAGCCCTCTCTGGCTCTTTTATTGGGAAAAAAAAAAAAAAATAAAATAAAAAAAAGCTGAGATTGTGGAATTCCCAAAAGGAATTCACTTATAGGGGATGCTGCTGGGGTGCTGCTGCATTGCTGCAGCTCGTGTGCAGGAGCACATCCAGCAGGAACCAGCATCGTAACGAGAGGTCCCCAAGGGACAAAGTGCTGCGGCTGCTGGCTTTGGGAACGAGCTGCTGGTGTGGGGCTGAGGCTGGAGCCCCGGCTCTGGGATGTGGCTGCTAAAAGGGGGATCCCAACATGGAAAATAATGTTAGCTCAAGTTAAAGGTGGAAGGGTATTAAACAATCCCCCGTTCCTTTCTAAAAATGTGTCTCTCGGATGCGGTGCCCCACAAAGGGTGCCCTCTCATGTTTAAAACAGAAGAGAATGAAGGGCTGGGAGACCCAGCACAGCTCCAGCACCACGTCCTGACCTGGGCTAGGGTTAGGGTTAACGCAGGTGGCTGCAGCCCCGCAAATGTCTGGCTGCGCTAACACATCCCAGGCAGAGCCATTTCCCCAGCACTGACGTTGGGTTTGCTCAAGGCCTCATTTCTTTCGGTCTCTACCTTTGGCAATGTCAAAAACCAGCGGTACGCAGCCAAGGGCCTTTTTGTTAGAGAACAGGAGGTGACAAAATGCAGCTCCAAGGATTGGTGCCGAGATGGGGGAGAGCCGGGAAGCACGGGGATCGACAGGGTCCCTGCACTGCTCCCTGACAGCTCCTAGCGTTTGGGATTTTTATAGGCTCAGATGTTTGCAACCAGGCGTAATATTTTTGCAGGGTGTGGGTTAGATTGCGGTGGAACACATTTGCAATTTTAGCTGTCTTCCAAGCAAAATATATGGGCTAACAAATTCAACATATTTATCACCGCAGCTTCTGGAAGTGTTTGCTGATCATTTATCCTAAACAATTACGAACAATACATCAGCACTGGCACGGCGTGTTTAGCCAGCATTTGTTACTGTACATATATTATTCATCGGCGTGGAACAGTTTGATTAGAGCTGCCCGGTATTGGTGATGCTAACATTTTCTTTCTACATGAAAACATGAATATTTTCTTTATTAATCGAGACTGGCAAAGGCAGAAGAGCTCTGAAACAGCTGAGGGCTGGGGCAGCGTGCCGTGGGGGTGCTGGGCTGCATGTTTGGGGCATGGAGACGTGAGTCCAGGTGGCTCAGAAGAGCCACCAAAGGTCCCTGATTTTGTCCTGTCCCCTGCTCAGAGGGTGTTCTCCTAATAGGTAGCCCCAGCGGTCTCTTTGCAGATGAAGGCAGTTACTTTTCTGTGAATTTTGGGACTTTGTCTAGTCCCAGGACAAAGGCAACCGACCTGTCACAGCCCCTTCCCGCAGCCCTTCACAATTTAGGAACTGGCTTTGGATGTGTTCCGCTCACCAGTTAGTTGGAATAAATCATCCATCTTCGTCACTTAAATTGTGTTGAAACCCATTCCGGGCGAGGTACCAGCCAACATGGGACGCAGATCTAAGGATGCACCATTTAAAGGAGTACCGTGGGGCTTGGGCTTCTCCCACATCGCTCCATACCCACCGCACTTATACCCCTGGGGGCTGCCAGGTCCTCGCTTTGTCAATAAAACGCACCCAAAGGGGTGGTGGAAGACCCTCCCCGTTGCTCATTTCCATGAGACCACCGTAAGCAGGAACAGGCTGGGGGCAGGAGCAGATTTTTTTTCCCACCCCTGGCCATAGCCCCTGGGGTGATCCGAGAGCAGGGCCTGAGAAACCATTTATGAGACACCAAATCCAACAGCGCTCATTTGCTTCCCTCTCTGGTTGCTGCTTATTGCCCAGAAAAGCTTTCCTGTGCAAAAAGAATTGACTTAGGAAAGAAAGGCACAGTCGTGGAGCTGGAGGAAAAGTCGGCACGTTGCGGGGAGGCTGCCTGCCACCCCCAGCGGGGCTGCCAGCGAGGCACGGGGACAACAGTGAACACCCTGGTCCCGATTTGCAGGTGATGGGACACCCCCGTCCTTCGTCCCAGGGGGGCACCGGGGCCTGCGGGAGCTCTGGCCGTGGCTGGGAACTGGATTTGTCCCTGCTGTGAGCTGGTGAATCCCCAGCTGACGTGCTGAGAGCTGTTGTAGCTGCAGGAGATGTTTCCAGCAGGGAGATGGGGACCCCGTGGGGGTCCCCAGCTGGTGGAAATGGGGGAGGGTTGCTCGTCCCCTCCAGGGGCTGATGTGGCCCACGAGGCACATCCCCGCCCCGCTGCGGGCTCTAGCCTCGAGGGGAGGAGGATTTATTTTGCCTGAAGGCTAACGGGGCTGGAAAATCCCCGTGAGAGCCCCCACCGGCCGCTCTCCCTCTCGCCCAGCCGGATGAGGCCGCTCGGCTTCCCCGCGCGCTGCCTGGCAGATGGCAGCTGGTAAAAATGGTGATTTCTGCCTCAAAATGGAAACTGGTCTCTCCGGAGGGCTTTCTTGCAGCACCTGCCACCGACTCCTCAAGTTGTTGCTGGTTTTTGGGAAGCGCTGTGTGTCCCCTCCCCATGTGTTTTGGTGTGGTGAGCAGGCGAGCGCTGATTTTTCAAAGGAAAGCTTCGCCTCGGTGGCAAATGAAGGGTGTAAAAGGTGCCGGGGGGTGTAAAGCAGTGGGTAAGGGGGTGGCCGTGCCTGCGAGGCTCTGCTGAGACGGGTGGGAGGCTGCCTGCTTTCATTCTCCCCCGCTCTGATGTTGGTGTGCGAGCTGAGCTGTGGGGGATATTTAATGGGGATTTTTTTTTCTTCAGGACAAGTGGAGGAGCTGCAGGCACAGCCCGTTCCCTTCGGAGTGCCTGGGAGCAGCAGCGAGCCCCCAGCCGGGGTCTCCTCAGTGCTGCAGGGCTGGGCTGCGAGGTGCGGGGGCAGAGCCCTCAGCTGTGCTTTGCCTCGCTGCTCCGTCCCAGCCGGGAACCGGGCTGTGGGCTGCCCAGTGCCACCGGGAGAGGAGCAGTGCTCCGCGGGGACACAGGGCTGGGGCTTGGTGTGCCCTGCTATGCCTGTGACCTCATCCTGCATCCCACATCATCCTGTATCCTGCATCCCACAACATCCCTCATCATTCTGCATCCCACATCATCCCGTATCCTACATCCTACCTCATCCCGCGTCCCACCTCATCCTGTATCCTACATCCCACCTCAACCTACATCCCACACCATCCCATATCCTACATCCCACACCATCCCATATCCTACATCCCACCTCATCCTACATCCCACACCATCCTATATCCTGCACCCCACCTCATCCTACACCCCACCTCGTCCCCCACCATCCCGCAGCCCGGGCTGCCCCCACCCCATCCCGCTGCTTGCTGTCCCGGAGAGCCCCGAGCGCGGTGCAGAGCAGCCCCCAGCCCCAGCCTCCTCCTTGCCCAGCACCCCCCATCCCCACGCCCACCCCCCGGGGCTCACCATGATGGAGAAGACGAGGGCCACCACGTTGATGGGCCACACGGGGCAGAAGCAGGAGAAGATGGCGAGCACCAGGTAGTCCCGGGGGCGGCCCTGCTCGGGCGGAGCCGTGCTGGTGCCGGTGGAGGAGGCTCTGCCCAGGCTGAGCCGCGACGGCGACAGCGGGGCCGCGTCCAGGTGCCCGACGGACACCGACTTGTAGCCGAGCCCGTGCCCGTTGCGCTCCGCCTCGCCGGCCAGAGCCGCCGTGAAGGATTTGGAGCCTCGTAACCCTTCGGTGGCCGCCAGCAGCTTCTCGGTCTCCTGGAACCGGGAGGGCAGAGCCGAGCCCGAGCCCGAACCCGAACCCGAGCCCGAGCCCGTGCCCGAGCCCGGGGGCGCGGCGGTGCCGCTCGCCATGGCCCGGCCCGGCCCGACGGAGCGGGCTCCGAGCGCTCCCCGCCGCCGCCGCTCTGCGCTCGGGGCTCGCCGCCCCCCC
>NC_048911.1:7216032-7221762 GCF_011077185.1 Oxyura jamaicensis
CGGGAGGAGGTCCGCAAGCACCCGGCTGGGCTCCAGCGGCTCTTTTCGGTTCTGAGTTTCTCCTCTCCGGCTCGCCAGGGATTCATTTCCCAGGCGGTGAGTGCCATCTGCGGGCGCACCCAGCGCCCTCCGCCTGCTCCTGCCCGGCGGGGGGGGGATCCCAGCGCCTCTCCCACCCCACAGCCTGGAGAGGGGCCTGCGTGTCCTAACCGAGAACCCGAGAGCAATGCAGGGATGCTGCCTCGGGGGTCTCGAGGCCTTTTTCCCCTGCTCCTGCTTTTTTGGGCATCTGTGTCCACCAGTCTTGCTTTAACACCAAAGTGAGGGGGGAAAACTGGGAACAGAAATTTGGGTGGAGAAACTTGTGTAGGGTTATGCCTGGTTTTCGCTCCGTTGCCCCATGGTGTTCCTGGGTGGGTGATGAGAGCTGACAGGGGCAGAGCAGGGGGAGCTGGTGCAGGGGGAGCCTCACCCCATGGGGGAACCTCACCCCACGGCGGAGCCGCCCAGCACCAGGGTGCTGCTGGTGCGAGAAGCAGGATTTCATCAGCAGCCATCGCTGCAGGCCCCTCCTGGGAAGGGGGAACCTCCTGGAGATGAAAGCCAAGATGTCTCACACCGTCAGCACTTTGAGAGGCTCCTTCGCTGAGCAGAGAGCTCTCTCTCCTGGCTGCGGGGAGCTTTCCTCCGCCGGGCTCATTGCCCAGCTCCCCCACTCCACGCTGGGACTGAGGGAGGAGGAGGAGGAGGAAGCCAGGCACTTGGGGAGCACAGGGCTGAGCCCCCCGTCCTCCTGGCTGGGCTGATCCAGACCGTCCCGCGGGAGCCACTTTGCAGTCATCAGGAGGCACGGTGGGGTTTATGAGCTCCTCAACCACTCCTTCAGATGGGCTTAGCATTAAAAGTACAACCGAGTGAGCTTTTCCCAGCTCCTGCTCCCCCGATCCATCAGCCAGAGCTGTCCTCCAGCCAGCAGCCTCAGTGCGAGCCGCACGGCCCATCTGCCCACCTCACGCATTAACAGGCAGCGCCCCGATGCTGGGCTTTGAACTCGTGTTTTCTCACAAAGCAAGCAAGAGAGAATAAATAATCGTGACAACTTGCAGCAGGGAAAGCTCACAACAAAGAAACACAGAGATTCCTCGAGCAGAAAACAGTTTTCCACGTCCCCCAGCTCCGAGCTCTCCTGCAGAGCAGTGAGCACAGCCGGGCACCGCGCCGAGCCCACCTCTCTCCTGCCCAGGTCCCTTCCCGCTGCCCCATTTGTCACTCGGCTGCGTTACCTTCCTGGCACTGTCTCGCCTTCCCAGCCTGAAGGGTCAGTGGATGGGGAGGCGCTGGTAGCCTGAGCTCTGGAGCCCCCCCAGCTGCCAGGGGAGCGGTGCCGCCGGGGGGGCTCTCAGGCTGCCCACGTATTTCTGCTGGCAGCTGCTCCGGTGCCCGAGCTGGTGGCTCCCAACGGGATAAAACGCAGGGCTGGCTGCCAGGCGATCCTCTTTCGGGTTCTCGTGGTGCTGGAGCTGGCTCTCGGGGGAATATCCCCCATAGCCTGTGGCACCGGGGAGCCGGTGGTGGCCGTCCCTCGCGCCCTGCCCGCGGCACTCGGAGTGGGCGCAGGGCCAGCAGCGCGCGGCGCCGTGCAGGGACAGGGACAGAGCCGCGATCCGGCTGATGGCTCGCCGGAGGGTGGCGATTTTGGAGAGCCTCTTGCCGCTGAGGTCGTGCTTGAGGGCCAGCCGCAGGGCGTTGAAGGCTTGGTTGTAGTCCAGGATCCTCTTGCGCTCTCGGACGTTGGCGGCCATCCTCCTGGCTTTGGAGCGCGCTGGCCGGCTCCTCTTCCTCACCTTCATCTCTTCAGCCTCCCCCAGGTGGGCGGCTGCTTCCCTCCCCTTGGGGTCCCACAGGTCCTGCCCCCGGCACACCTGGGGCGCAGCCCCCGTGTCCAGCTCCCCTTCCAAGCCATCGGGGGATCCCCGTGGCACCACACCGCTCCCCACGGCTGCTCGGGACATGGCTGTGGCTTGTGGGGACGGGGCCAGGTGCTGCTGTGGTCCTGCCTCCCGTGAGGCTGGCAGACACTCCTCCGGGGTCATGCAGCCTCCCCTAAAAACCCCAGCGCTGTGCTCATCACGTGGCTCCATCCCAGCCCCTCCGCACCTGCCCCCTGTGCTGTCCTGGGGACACCAGCTGGCCCTGCGGGGACATGGCGGTGCCAGGACAGAGCGGGGACACCGCTACCGGGGTCCCCAGGGTTTGCAGTGGGAGCAGGGGACAGCCAGCTAACAGCTGCATTTTGCTGCTCTCAGGCCCTAGAGGGGAAGCAGGGCTCTCGAGCACACTGAGCAGGGGTTGCTTTAGTTGCTGCGGAGGGATTGGGCCCTGCAGGAGCTCCCCTCATTGCTCTGTCTGCTCCTCTGCGGGGCAGCTCGGCCTGGGATGGGTCAATCCTAAACTCACTTGGTGCCTTGGGGCAGAGCCCGTGGGCATCACTGCCCTGGCACGGGGCCTGGGGGCTGCTCAGCCATGTTCCCTGCTGCTGGGGCTTCTCCACTGTCCTCTGTTTCCCAGAGAGGGAAACTGAGGCACAGAGCAAGGAGGCTGCCGAGGAGAGCCGCCAGGCTTGTGCCTGAACCCAGGAGCAGGCAAAAACCTCCTGGGCAGGACGGTGTGGGCAGTACCCGGGGAGCTCCCTGCCTCACCTCCCACCCTCTCCCCATCCCTAAAAACCTCCTCCCAGGAGGAGCTGAACCCCCCAGCCCCAGGGATGGGGCTGGAGCATGGAAGGAGCTTGGAGCCAGCGCGTCGGAGCTGCTCACACCGCGGCATCCCGGCGAGCTGGGGGCATGGCTGGACCCGGGGCGGCAGCAGCAGCCCCCACCACCCATCAGTGGGGGCCCAGCCAGGGAGTGGAGGAATGTGGGGGCTTGGCACGCCTCTGCCCTGCGGAGCAGGAAGCAGGAATGTCATGGGGGGACCGGGCAGGTGATAAAAAGAGCTAAAGTGCTACCTGCCTCCTGCCTTCCTGTCCCCCGGGAGCAATGGGGGGCCTGGGGGCAGAGCTGGCTGGGCCGGTGCTGCTGGGTCTGCCCGGTGTTTAACGGGGCTGGGGGCAGGGGTGTGTGTGGAAGATGATGCTGAAAGCATCTCCTTGCTCCCTGCACCTCCTAGCCTGGCCCCCATCCCCAGAGCCTTCCAGGCAGTGAGTTTCACATCCCCCTGCCCCTCGCCCACCGTTTCATTAGAGAGCTGCTGCCAAACGCCCTCATGAGCGGGGTAACAACGGTTTGAAAAATGGCCCCAGAGTCGTGACAAATTGCTGGGGTTACTGGTGCAAAAGTGGGAGAACCCTCCCCCCCCCATCCATCCCTTCCTATCTGATCGTCCCGGACTGGGTTTGATCAATAGCCACAATTAGCGGGGGCTATTTGTCTATTGCCCTTCTCCTCTCTTGGCCCTTTGAAGTGGGAGCTAATTTAGGTGCCTCTGCTCCAGGAACCCCATAAATCAGGAGCCGGGGCCTGGGGGAGCGGGGAGGGCAACACAGCGGGACTTCAAAGGGAGGTGAAGCTTGCAAATATTTCTGAACACCCACCTGTGCTCACCAAGGCCCTCTTTTTGCTTCTCCCCAGTGGCCTCCTGGCATGCTCAGCACTGGTGTGGGTGCTCCCATGGCTGCTGGCTCAGCAGCGAGCCCGGCTCAGGAGCGAGAGGCTTTTTGGGGTGGTTTCATGCTGGACACTTAGAGAAATGCCAATGGGAGGTGCTGCTGAGCAGGACGGGTCCCTGCCAGGGGGATATTTTGCTGGTGCTGGATGCTGGCCCGTGCAACACGGAGCAGACACAGGGCCGTGCCCACCTGCAGCCCCCACGGTGCCCCCATCCTGCCCGCAGCCCTGGGAGCCACTGGGGAGCTCCGTTGCCCCCAGCCCTGCAGGGACCCAGCCCCAGCCCTCGGAAGAAGGCAAGGCCACCCCGTAAATCATGGCTCTTTGGATGCCACCTGCTGCCTGTAATTAGTGCCTCCCGCCGGGCCGTCCCCACCTTGTCCTGGCCGTTTCCTACCTACGTGCCCATTACCGGGTGGGCAGGCGGGGAGGGACGCCCGCCCGGGGCTGCTCCCTCAGCCCCCCCCCTGATTTATCGCCCTGCTCCGGGGAGATTTATGTGCCGAGACAGGCAGCCAGCAATCCGTTCTAAGGCTCTGCCGGGCCCGTCTGCCTGACAGCTGATGAAAGGGCTGTAATTATCCATTGCCACACATAAATCAGGCTGCTCACGGCACACCCTCCTCCTGCCAGCCTCCACCAAGGGGCTCAGTCCCCGGGGACACGCCACCTCCCCAGGATGGGACACACGGGACAGGGCACTGCTGGCACCGGGCACCTTCCCATCCTCGTCTGGGCACCAGTGTCACCTCTCTGGCTGGTCCCACAGCCCAGAGGCGTGATGTGGGGGGCTCCAAGGGAGGCTGTGCTGGAGGGAGCCCACGGAGGCCAGCTGGGTGGCTTGGGAGCAGCCACAGCGGGGATGGAGGTGGCGGCTGTTGCGACACCGTCAGGGACTGTGCGTAAATAGAGGGTGCTTTGTTCCTGCTGTGCCACGGCCAGGTGGCCCCGAGGGACACGGGCTCGTGAGTCACCACCTGTGAGTCACCCGCTCCGTGTCCCTCACGTGGCATGGGGGAAATGCCAGCCCTGCCCGGGGCGTGGGGAACAAAACCTGTCCCCTGGGGGTGCTGGGGGCACGGTGGGTTGAATGAAGCAGGAATGTGCACCGTGGCACGGAGCCTGTGTTGCCAGGTGTCACCGTCAGAGCATCTTCAGGCCACATGTCACCATCAGAGCATCACCTAGCCAAGTGTCACTGTCAGAGCATCACGAGGCCAAGTGTCATCATCAGAGCATCACCAGGCCAAGTGTCACCATCAGAGCATCACCAGGCCACGTGTCACTGGCCGGTCATCACCGTCCTGATGACGATGAGGACCAGGGGATGGGCACACGCTGGCTGGGACAGGACAGCCCCGTGCCACCGGTGCTCCCCATCCTCGAGGCTCATTTCTTGCTGGCTCGGTACCGGCCTCCTGCAGCACCGGGGGCTGTCGGTGCCATCACCTCGGGTCGCTGCCAGCACCGGGCACTTCTTGCCCTCCTCAGCATCCTCCGGGGAGCTCCGGGGGAGCCCCCGCCGCAGCCCGGCAGCCTGGGAGCGGCTTCCTCCGGGGGACACCGGGGGGGCACCGGGAGCATCCCCGGCGCTCCGGCTGCCGGTAGCCGCACCGTGCCGGGCCGGGCCGTGCCGGGGGCGGTGGCAGCGCTGCTCCCCGCCCCGTCGGGGCCGTGCTGAGGCCGGGGGCGGGCCGGAGGGGCCGGCCGGGAGCCGACGTCAGGCCCCGCGGCGGCGGCGGGGGGCGGAAGGCGGAGGAGGAGGAGGAGGAGGAGGAGGTGAAGAAGGCTGACGGCGGCGGCGGCGGAGCGGGGAAACCCGGGGCCGTCCGGGGATGGCGGCGGGCAACGAGGAGGCGGCGGCGGCTGCTCGGGCAGACTTCGCCCGGCACTGGCAGGAGGAGTTCCCGGGGGAACCGGCGCCTCGCATGGAGCTGGGCTCGGTGCGGGCGATGGAGCGGGAGCTGGAGCGGTGCCGCCGGCACCTGCGCCGCCTGCAGCGGGCGCTGGCCGAGGAGCGCTTCAAGGTGCTGTACCTGGAGGCGGCGCTCGCCCGAGCCCCCCC